>NW_022146927.1:0-177500 GCF_002938485.1 Sitophilus oryzae | reverse complement strand
TGCCTCAACCTTTCAAAAACTAAAGTTTTGTCATATAAAAGTACTATACAACCTTTTGTACTTAATAACACCACTATTGACGTCGTGGACTCTGTGAAATTCTTAGGACTTGTTGTAGACAACTCGTTAAAATGGGTCTTGCACATCGAAGATTTATCAAAGAAACTAAGGAAAAAACTTAAAAATATCTCTTCAAATCATCCTGGGAAAAGATAAAACGATTTTGTCCTCCTATTTTGGGTCACTCTGTACGTATACATAAAGCATTTTCGAACAAAGGAAATCTTTGTCGCGGGCGTGGCTCTGCTCTTGCTGTCGAGGATTTTTTACTGCATTAATGTAAAGGTCGTCAGGATTGTTGCATATTGTACCGGGGACTCCGAAACTATGCAAAAGTATGTTTAAGATCTCAGTTTTTGACTTTGAATAAGAAGACTAAGGAAGAAGCATAATGCTATCCATGTATTCATGCATGGTGGGCGGAAAAGCCACCATATAAGCTCTCTAGATTCTACCCCACGTCTACCCTACATCATAGTTTTACATTTTTTAAATAAAATTAGAACGACACTGATAAACCGGAATTTAAGTCGGCCATATTTGAGGCCCATCGCGGTGTACCTAAGATTTTTTATATGCTCCTTCCTTAGTCTTCTTATTCAAAGGGACACACGCTAAATGGACTTGATTTTCCTATGTCTCGAAGTCTGTGGACTTTTTTGTATAATCTCACAGTAATTTAATAGATTGCTCGTCATATTATATCAGCTCGTAGGAGATTAGGAAAGAAAAAAGATATTTATAGTATAAAAAATTAATTTATTTAACAAAATTTAATTAAAGATGTGACAAAATAGTTACATTTCTATTGGTTCTATCGGACTTTTTTCGACTATATAAATCTTTATTTTTAGTAAACTTTAATGCATAAAATATTTTCAATCTAATAAATAATTTAATGATGTAAATAAGAGGAAATTTCTCACATGGTTGGTCAAATTCTATAGTTTTCATAATATCAAACAGCTTCTGAATGTTTTCTTCAGTGCAAAACTCATCAAAATTTAATATAAATAATTTTTCCAGCCTGTAAATAAAATGAACAAATTTTTCCACTTTCATGATCAAAGGCTTTTAAATGGGTAAATAATTTCGAGTTATCCAGAGATTCGGAAATATCACATTGATGTATTTGAAGACCCTTTTTAATGATGTAGTCAAACATAATTAAAGGCATTTTGAGTTGAAAACATTTCTCAGAGGCTGTTTGATATAATGAAAACTATAAAATTTGACCACCCATGTGAGAAATTTCCTCTTATTTACATCATTAAATGATTTATTAGATTGAAAATATTTGATGTATTAAAGTTTACAAATATAGATTTATATAGTCGAAAAAAGTCCGAATAGAAAGGTAACTATTTTGTCACATTTTAAATTAAATTTTGTTAAATAAATTAATTTTTTATACTATAAATATCTTTTTTTTCCTTATAAATAAACACATTTGCATCCCATTTTAAATAAGATATACAAATACAAAAACTTAGAAATAACAGTTAAAAAGTTCAACAAAAACCCTACACGCGTTTTTAAAAAGAAACATATAACCACGCACTATGTCATTCCAGCAAGCGAATACGACACAGCATAGGCTTCCGGACTAAACGACTGGTGTATTTACACCACTCAATAGGCGTGTCGGGTTTGCCGAGCGGTTTCCGATGCAGTCGCTTTCTTTCGCATCTGTTATAGGTAATTTGTGCCTGTGTATAGAAAAGGATTTTGAAGGATTGAAACACTCTCGTGATATTATTTGCTGTAGACATTTATTCGAAATAACTGTTTACAATAATATAACATCAATATAATTTAGATTATACAGTACAAGTTACAGTAATAATGATATGTATCATATGATATGTATTAATTTTAATCGAAAACGACTTGTCACTCTTTAAATATCATCAGCTAAAAGAGGAAAGCGCTTCTTAATCATATTTATCGACTAATTCATTTAGTTTAGAACACTTGGCGCTTTTCTTTTTAGAAAAATACGCTTTTCTTGCCCTTTTTCATAGATTTTTTGAGAAAATAATAGTAAGTAATCGTAGTAGATTGATCTAACTCTACCATGACTCTACCCTCTATCCATTTCTAACAAGTTTGATTTGATTTTTCTGCCTTCAGTATCATTGTACGTTCAAATCCAACGATTTATTTTTTGTACCATGTCTTTATATCGACGAATCACAGAAAAATCTGATGGTGGACGATATTCTTCCTCAAATTGACGGAAATACCATAATTTTCTACGTCACACGAATCATTTTTTCAATAATTTCTAATCTAGGCCAAGTCAATTATCGAAGTTAACTCACATTTCTTAACCTACGAGTAGTTTAAATTTTTTAAAATTAGTTAAGATCTATTATGTTGCCTCAGCCATTAAAATGGTCTTTTTTTTCTTTAAATACATTTACATACAGATAGAATTATTCGAAGAAAACGACAAAGATGATAGAGGGAAATTATGAAATTGTATTCACATCGTCTCAGTGTAATAATGAAAAATATAACAGACGATTTGATGGGAAATATCAATAGATATATTGCCAACAAAAGAGAAGCCCACACATGTACCTATATCTAAATATTTAGCAGAAAAATATTTTTTGTAATGGAATAGTATTTAACTGATATGTAACTGTCTTTAAATCTTATAAATACTGTGTTTAAATATTATAAAAATAATCTTATACAATATATTTATGTAACAACATATAGACTTGTACAGCATGAATATGATCAGTGTAGTTGTTTATTCATTGTTACAATAATTATTTATATTAAAAACTTGTATACATTTATTCTAGATAGTTCTAATATAATTTTTATCCCTTATCCAACTCTATTTTTTAAATATAAGTTAGTAAAATGTACAAAAACGATAGTTTCAGTACATTTTATAATTCCATAATGTATTAATAGTCTAGAATTGGTTGATATATCGTTCAAACTTTAGTCAATTGTCATATACATACTGTTTCGACTGAAGTTCTTTAAAGCCAAGACTCTATATTATATCAGTTATATATTAATATGGAGATATTTTAGTGTTGGAGCTTCTCGATAGTTGGCAAAAATAGTTCACAGGAAAGGATTGTTTAAATTTGATGATCTTCCTTGAAAGGATGAATAATAATTTAAGTAATTTAGTGCATCATTGGGCGTTTGAATGCGCCCAGGCCGGTGATTCTCTTCTCGCCAGCGGTGTGTTCCACTTCGTTCTTGATCTGATCTGTGGCAACGGGGCCTATGCATACGAGGGGGTCCTTGAAATAGGAGCAAACCTGAAAACAAAATATCCAGTCAATGACTAAAGAATCCAAGGACATCTAACGATATACGGGCTGCAGCAGAATTTGTTACGTTAGACGCCATCATTTTGGAGCCTACGGATGAGTCACCACCTCGTCAAGAAGCGACAATTTTAGCGATTTTTAATAATTTGTTGTGTGTAGTGAACTTTGTATAAACTTTATTAAAATGATGATGTGTTCAGCTTTCAAGTGTAAAAGCCGCAACCATAAGTAAGAGCCAGGAGTTGCGTTTTATAAGTAAATAAACAGTCCGCTGCACCTTTTTAGCGTTTTCTTATTTCTTATTGAATTTGGTAATTATTTTTCTGATACTATACAGGGTGGCCCATCGAAAACGTTCCGCAAGGCATAACGGCCAGGGTAATTTTTTTTTCACACAATTCAAAAACACGTCAATTTTGTTTGTGAGGGGGACAACTTTTGCCCCAAAAATGATTGCAAAATCTTCAACCCTCTAAGCGGGGGTGTCATCCCCCAATTTTTTTCAAATGGGAAGGGGGGTCAAGTGGTACCGCAATGAAAAGGGTTTTTTATTCTCTATACTTTCCCGCTTCGTTTTTGAAAATCGGTCGAGCCATTGAGAAAATATGAAGGATTGAAATTTGAAAATTTTATTTAAACATTTATCAGATAAGGATAAATTCCTTCGACCAATTTGCAGTTTTTTCTTATTATTTCTAGATGTTTACGTATTTTTTCCCTTGCCAGAAGGTTGAACGATCAGGTGCGGTAGTTGCTAGATAGCTGTTCTGTGACTTGGGCGTTGAAGCGGTTGAAGTTCTTTTCAATATCGTTAAACTTTTTAACAATTATGGTGTACTCACTTGCAGAAAGAGTGGAAATAATCGAACTTTATTTTAAAAATAATGACTGTGGCAATCGGGCTGCGCAGATATTCAATGAACGCCATCCTGACAAACACCTTCATGGCAAAATTGTTCGCGAGTTAGTAGCAAAATTTCGCGAAACTGGTTCCGTTATGAATAAAAAGAGGCAGAGGGAAAATCCTGTAGTAAATGAAGCTATGGAGGTATTCGTATTGGGCGAAGTTGCCATGGATAGTACGCTGAGTACAAGAAAATTAGCCAATGAGACCGGCGTGAATCGTACAAGTGTCCAAAGGATATTAAAAAACACAAGTTCCACCCGTACAAAATTCAGTTGGTACAAGAACTCAACGAAGACGATTTTGATCGTCGTTTGCAATTTTGTGAAATTATGAGTGAACGAGTGGCGAATGATAATAATTTCCTATTTAATGTGTGTTTTTCGGATGAGTGTACTTTCTTTTTGAACGGTGTAGTTAATCGGCACAACTGTCGATACTGGGCTCAGGACAACCCCAGGGTTTTTCACGAGGTGCACACCCAAAACCCTCAGAAATTGAACGTGTGGGCTGGTATTTTTGGAAATTCTATTGTAGCTCCTTTTTTTCTTCCTGGAAATCTAACAGGTGATATGTACTTGGATTTACTAGAAAATACCATCGACTCAGCCCTAACTGACATCATAGAGAACAATCCTGGATACGTTGAAGCAAAATGTGCATAATTATTTAAACAATAACTTTCCCGGTCGGTGGATAGGACGAAGGGGTGCAGTTGAGTGGCCTTTCCGGTCACCCGACTTGACTCCTTTAGACTTTTTTCTATGGGGTCACATAAAAAGTAAAGTGTATAGCACTCCACCCGTCTCATTAAGCCGGGTCCACATATGTAGCATCTTGGTGTATCATATCTCCGTCGCGTTGCACCAACATATATCATGATGACTAGTTTGGACGCCGAATTAACGCGATCATATGGTACACCTTTGTGATACCGTATCTGATACATGCCAATCCGAATTTTGGCGCGTATCTTAACACTGCGTATCGGATACACGTATTACGATCTGTCATTTGGACGTGTTTTCATACAGTATAACGATATAATTGACTTGATACGCCGTGACCCGTCTTGAGGCGGTTTTTCTCCGATCATCAAAGGGACATCGAGGGTTCGCTGACAAGAATTGATGAATATGATACGACGATACAAGGTGATTTGTTGTACCGTCCACATATACTGATACGCACGCTTATACGGTGATACATATGAATTTTATAAGTATGGACGCTTACTTTGGCACGATATGCATATTCACTCGACACAGCCCAAATAAACGTCCATACTTACGATACAAGCTCTTGATACGTGATACATGATCCTGATACAATAGAGTGCTACATATGTGGACCCGGCTTTAGAAGACCTTCGAAGACGAATTATTGATGTTTGTCGCGAAGTGACCCCGCCAATTGTTCAGAATGTTCGAGAACGGTTTGAAAATAATTTGTATTACTGTATGGAGGTTGACGGGCAACATTTTCAGCATTTGCTTCATTAATTAGGTAAGTTTTTTTTTAATTAATTCAATTTATGCGTTTTTTTTTGCAAAAAATACTTTTCAAATTTCAATCCTTCATATTTTCAAAATGACTCGACCGATTTTTAAAAACAAAGCGGGGAAATATAGAGAATATAAAGCCCTTTTGGGCCACCCTGTATGTACTGGATATGTGCTATACGTCGATACTAGTTTTGTACCTTTTGTTAATATTTTAATACGTTTTTTTCGTAATTAATTAGTATGATACCACCGCCTACACCATAGGCGTAGTCAAAGCAATTATCAAATTATAAATATCCCTTCAAGCAGCTAAGTTAAGAAAAATATATGGCCACGGCACTGTTTGGAGCCATAGTAACAATTTGGTCTCGGGTGTTATATGTCCTTGTATTCTTTAGTCATTGTATCCAGTACTAACATGAGAATAATATGAAATATGAATTACCAGCTCCAGAGCTTCAATATAAAACCTTTAAATATGGTTTGTGTCAGCATGTTTGTATTTTAATTAAAATCTCCCCTAAATCTATACAGGGTGAGTCTTAAATAATATTTGCAAACATTTTCAAAGTTGGTAGATGTCGATTAAAAAAAAATAAAAATAATCAAAAAAATAAAATATAAAATTATTATTTATAAATATATATATTTTTAAAAATCTCTTTACTTTTTTTCAAATAAATCCAAAATAACCCGGTTATTTTAATTTGAAAATTTTAAAAAATATATTGTTTCGCTTAAATTTTCAGCTTAACCACTGTATCTTTTCTGGGGGTTTCTTCTTGTAAATTTAATCTAAAAGGTAAGACATAAATTATTTAAGTTTAACCTTAACTGCTTCAAATTTTTCATTATTTCTTCATAATCTCGATTATTTTAAACACGAACCGAAATTATTTTCGCTAGGATTAAGAAAGGAAAATATCAGAATCCTGCCCTGGCGAAAGATAACCCTAAGGGCTATAACTACGCTCGCATTGTTACGTGGGTGATAAAAAGATTCATATTTCGCGGTAAATTGCCTGGGACGAAAATAAAATATGATATTGCGAACGGGGCGGGCAAGATATGCCGACGCAGAAAGCGATTTATAGATAACGTAACGTTAAACCCAGAAAAAACTGAAATAAAATAAGGGCTATAACAAGACTATAACACGCCATAATTCATAATAATACCATATGATAGAAAAAAATCGAGTAAAAGACGGCTGGGGAATGAAAATCGATGATAATTTTGGCCGTTATTTACTTGGCCAGTGCTCTTATTTACTCTCTCTCTCTCTCTTTTCAAAATACTGAGGGTGCCATTTAAAAATCAAAATTTGTAGTCATTTCCGGTGAAACAGGAAGTGACCGAAAACAATTGAATACGTCAATCAATCTTAATTGATGTCATATACTAACTAAATACCACATCCCGTTTTTTTAACTGAAAAAATAAAAGAGTTATAGGGGTTGAGCCACTTTTGAGTCGCAGCCGGTATTAGTGGCACTTTTGACCACCCTGTAACTTTGTTGTGAATAAAGCAAAATATTAATTTTGCTAAGTTTATAAGGAAAAGAAAAAATAAAAAATCTTGAAATATCCTTATGGATTATGTCACGTCTCGGGTCGCCTCGATAATAAATATTTTTTTTAATTGTAAATTAATTCCTTCTTAACGGATACTACGTCAGCAATTCTTATTCCGAATTTATTTTGGGCATATACAGGGCACAACAATAAGACGAAGTTTTTTGCCTAAACTTTGTAACCCAGCTGTAGTGGCTATTGCTAAATCAAATCACATTGCAGCCTCATCTTTTGTGAGCATTTTGTTTTTTTTATCACGACATTATCTCTGTTTATATTGGAGATACGCTGCTTTAAAACAAACGCCTCGAAAAAAGCTTTAAAATCAAATCAAACATCAGAACGTAGACGTAAACTAACTAAAACATGAAAATTAAAAAAAGGTAAAGAAATTTTAAGGGACTAATATAGCAAAATAAAAACACTAAATCACCACAATACACCAAAACACTTTTACACTGGACGCGCGTTTCGCTAACCATGTTAGCATCATCAGCAGATGATTATAAACTAAAGTACAATCTAAAAGTTGAGCGTTTATATACTCGCTCAGTGGGCACCGAGTGGGCGTGGCAAAATCTAGCCAACCGAGTCAGAGCCCACTGAGCGTGACAGTTAGATTTCCGCCACTAGAGTAGCAGGAACAAAGAACTTGAAGGAACTGGACCGTTGACTCTGTTCATACTATCTTTACATTTATTAATTCTGATGCTTTCATATGCATCTAATTGCCTGTAATTTGAGACTTGTTTAATTAATTTTAAATTATTAAGATCTATACAATGTTCTTTATCAACAATATGTTCGGCAACGCAAGATTTATCCGGTCTACCATATCTTATCTGAGCTAAATGTTCTTTAAATCTCGGTGATTAAAAAAACAAAATGCTCACAAAAGATGAGACTACAATGTGATTTAATTTAGCAATAGCTACTACCGCTTCTGCACCCTACAGGGTGTTACAAAATTCGGGCAAAAAACTTCGTCTTATTGTTGTGCCCTGTATATGCTCAAAATAAATTCGGAATAAAATTTTCTGACGTAGCATCCGTTAAAAAGGAATTAGTTTACAATTTAAAAAAAAATCATTAAAATCTAATGAGTGGTTAGCGAGAAATCCAACTTTAAACTTGGGTCTAGTTTTTAGTGGCCGTTTTTTTTTGCCGGTGACTTTATAAAGAAAACAATTTTCTAATATCAAAAGTGAAAATACATGAAAATATAAAAGCAATTTTCATCTCGCCGCATAAGTTCTGATTTGCCTATTCAGTAACATTTTCCTTAAATTCAATTGTATGGCACCCGGGAAAGGTAATATAAAAAATTCAATTTCCCAGCAACAATGGCCGACTGGGAAAATAAACACTATGTCTACCATGTTTATTCGGAAGAAACAAGATTTAAAATGCGATTTTAAATTGAATTTCTATTTTTATGTCTTATTTACCTGAACAGTTTTGATGTATATGATGTATATAGTACAGTTTTCTATTACTTGGGAAATAGATTTTAAGTTTTTTGATAATATACAAGGTGTCCCTATTTTTCATGGACATAGAATTACTACGTATTTTTGGAATAAAAATAAGTTCATTGAACATAATTTACCTCTGTACAGGGTGGGTCAAATTAGTATTATAAGACCATACCAACAGGTATGGTAGGCTATTAAGATCGGCAACAAAAAGTTTTTTTAATATTAAACTATAATATATACAGTTCGGGACAGGCCAACTCTGCGGGTTGGATTTTAACGTGTAAGACAGTGATGTAGACAGCTTAATGGCAAATCAAATGTATTAAAAAGAGAAAAAAGTTGGGTGGGTATGGGTGGGTACATTTTTTTTGAGCGGGATTGCCGAATTTTGCATCAAAATGAGTTATTTGGGCCATAAATGACCTAAATACAAAATATTTTCATGGTGTCTGTCTGTCTGTCGGTCTGTCCGTCTGTAACACGATAACTCAAAAACCGCTAAACCGATTTTAATCAAATTTGGCACAAAAATACCGTGGCACCCGGGAATCTGGCCATTAGTTTCAGGTGGGGGTGGGGGGTTGGTAAGGGGGTATGGGAGGGGGTTAAAAATTTTAAAAAATCGTAACTCCAAAATTACAGTAGCTAGCGAAACGCGGTTTCCAATTTAAGATTAGGAATACTATTTGCAACAAAATTTGTAATAACATCAAAATCAGTCAAAGTCGCAGTTTTTGAGATAAAAAATATTGGAAAAATTCCTGTACTTTGAAACTAAAAGAGCTGCCTATAAACTTTTTATTAACATATTTTGTATGGGCGGCTATACGTGCCTCCCGGCGCCAATTTTTTCTTTTATTTTCTCTTAAAATGATCCTCTAGTATTTACTTCATTTTTGTCTCTTATAAAAAAAACGCCACCGCGCATACTTATTGAGGAAAAAAATATTTTTCCGAAACTGACTTCCAAAAAAAATGTTTTTGTATCACAGATTATATTTTTTGACAATAAGCTTCATAAAAAGCTTAAAAAATAATTAAATTTTAAATTAATTAACCTTGGTGTTTATTTTTGATTGATGCCCTCTAACGGACCAACGAAGCGCTTTTGTATTTTGATTCAAAACATAAGTAGTTCTTTTATGACCACGGTATATTGCAACTCCCTCTAAATTAAATTAAGTCTCCTCTGGAAAAATAGTGTTAAATTTTTTTTTCTCAAAAACTATGCGATGTGGCGTTTTTTTTATAAGCGATAAAAACAAATACCCTATGTAGGTAATAATGCTTTTTTATCAATAATACCTTTCTTGGAGCTTGTCTGTGACGTCTCTGCAATTGACAGCACAATCCTCTAGAAATGTCGCATTCACTTGACATGTGACAGGGCTCAGAATACTGTTTGTCTTGGTGTACCGGTGGTCTGAAAGATATAACACATTTTTTTATTAAAATAAACAAATTAAGTTGTTTTTTATCTAATATAGCGTGTACCAGCGACTTCGTTCGCGTCGAATTAATCATTTGTAATGGTGATGATAAAGCAAAGCAAGAATTTCCATTAACATACAAACTGGATAAAATTTTCTCACATTTATGTCAGCATGGGAAAAACAATATGGCGATATTATTATATTACTTGGTAATATTTGCGGGGTAGTTTCATCTCGTTGGAATTTGACTTTCGAAAAATCCGTTTGCCAAAAATAAGCTTTTTACGTCAAGCAGTTTAAGCGGTTTTTATACCGGTTTATATATAAAAAATATTTTAATATTTGAGGGATAGTTTCACCCCCTTAGAATTCGAGTTTCGAAAAATCCCTTCTTATCGAATCTCTACACCCTAAAGTCAATCTGTTTTCCAAAAATCAGCTTTTTACGTCAAGCGCTTTAACTAGGATCGTGATTAATCAATGACCAGATTTTTCGAAACACCCTGTATACGTTTTTAAAAAATCTTAAAATATGTAAAAAAACAAAATAAAATATACGTGTTTAAGCGTTTTTTCGGAAACTTGACCGTTTTTTAAATAAAAAATATGGTAATATTTGAGGGGTGGTTTCACCCTCTTGGAACTGGAATTTCGAAATATCCCTTCTTATCGAACCTCTACACCCTAGAATCAACCTGTATGCCAAAATTGAGCTTCTTACGTTGAGTGGTTTGAGCAGGATCGTGATTAATCAGTATGTCAGTCACTTAAGGATTTTATATATTAGTATAGATTTAAAATCAATTTTCATTATGTGACGGATAAAGTTACATTTACACATAACGTTTTTACCTGCCAGTCTTACATGTAGTTGAGGCTTGCATGTATGTTTACTTGAACTGAATTAAGAAGGAAGACCATAATATTAAAAATGATAGGAGAACTAAACCCTGAGTATGAACTCTCTGTATACAATCAAATGGTTTATGAATTCAAGTTCCCATTTGTTTGGAAGGAAGCTAAACTTATAACAAGAAGGAAGACCGACCAAAACTATCCTTTTGCTTACATTCACATAGAAAATTCACAAAAAATAATATGGCCATATTGCAGCATTTTTAATAAGCTACTTTACTTGAAAATCTAACATTTTGGCATAGTTTCACAAAATAATGTAATTTTACAAAATTGTTTAGAGATATTTAATGATACTATTATCATAATTAGTTTTGAGTGTTTAAAAACGAAATTTAAACCATGACTAAATTTTTGTAGTAAATTTCATTTTCTTTTCAGCTTCACAAAACACAATGGTATAATTAATAAAATGACAGGTAAGATTTTCAGGAGTTTTAAATCCGTGTTTACCTGACAAGTAAAACGTTATGTGTAGACCTGGCTTAACTCCAGTTTAATTAATAGTTTATTAAATTAAAATGAGGATTTTTACAAAAAAAAAAATCAAATTTCGTAGGCAATTGAGACAGAAACAAAAAAATAACCAGACACATTTTATGTTAGGGTTGAATTGCTAATTTAGGCAGAAACTGTGAAATTATTTTAGTCAGGACTGTATTAGTTTTTTAAATTTTAAATTTAATGTTGGTGAAACCGTGCGCTGCGAGATTACTGAATAATACAGGGTTGTTCACCACATACCACTCGGAGTATTGTAGCTAAACGATTAGATTTTTACAAATTGTAAGTTGTGGGTTCGTTGAAGGACTATTAGAGCTACAATTTAAAAATATTTTTACCAGACACAGAGTGTCCCAAATAAATAAAAAATATCAAAGTTGTATTTTTTTAAATGGAACACCCTGTATATTATTACATTTTTAGTTTATACGATTAAAATAAAGGTAAATTTGATTAAGGTTTATTACACTTAAACCTTACCGTTTTTGAAATATTTTCAATTTTGTGAAATTGCAACAAAAATTTTAAGGCTTCATTTCTCCAAGGGTATCAAAGTTTTTAATACTAAATATTTACTGAAGTTTATTTATTGATCAGTTAATACGTTGCAATAATAAAAATAATACTACCTCATACAGAGTGTCTAAAAATTTATTTTAAATAATTTCCAGCTTTAAACGGCAATAACTTGTTTAATTTAAATAGAACGCCCTGTATATTTTAGGAGAATCAGATGCACAATTTAATTGTCTATCAAATTGTATTATACCATTTCTTACCTATCCCTTCAAGTTTCCGTAGAAAATGCATTTTCTTATAATTTAGACCTCATTTATCAATATACCCATGGAATATTGACATTTTAGATTGTTTTTAAAGCAACATATGTACAAAACGTACAGGCTAGTAATATTATCGTTTTTAGCAAAACGATAATATTACCAGCCCATTTGTATGCAAGAAGAAAACTATTTAAATCTTTATAAAAGAGTATACCATTAATTAAATATACCACCATTATTTCCGCCCAAATACTGATTAATTACATACTTAATTGTGTTCGTTAATAAATTATTCTGAATAAACGTGAATTTGAATCAGAAATGATTATAATAATAAGTTATGAAAATGAACGTCTCTGTTGTTATGAATAAGCATTTGTGAAAAAATAAAATATCATTTTTAAGGTGTTACTTTTTACCATAGTGTCTAATACACATACAAAATTCAGTTTTTTAGTATTTGGAGCAATTATTATTAATCAACGCAAACAGTCAATTAATGTAGTTTGAATACTGGAATCATATTAATTGGTCCTCTTTAACAAATATTTAAACAGTTTTTTTTTATTTTTTAATGAAATAACCGAATTATATCGACAATATTAATATCAGTACTCTTTAAAAATTTGATACATCTTTAAAAATAAGCTAAAATGTCAGTATTCCATGGGTATATTGATAAATGAGTTCTAAATTAAAACAAAATGCATTTTCTATGGAAACTTGAAGAGATAGGTAAAAATGGTGCAATACAATTTGATAGACAATTAAATTATGCATCTGATTCTTATGAAATATATAGGGTGTTCCATTTAAATTAAGCAAGTTATTGCCGTTTAAAGCTAGTAATTATTTAAAATAAATTTTTAGACACTCTGTATAAGGTAGTATAATTTTTATTATTGCAAGACAAAATTCAGTAAATATAAATACTTGAGTACAATATTTGGTTTTAAAAACTTAAATACGCTTAGAGAAATGAAGCATTAAAATTATTACTGTATTTTGACAAAAACCAAAATATTTCAAAAACGGTAAGGTTTAAGTGTGATAAACCTTAATCAAAATTACCTTTATTCTAATCGTAGAAACTAAAAATGTAATAATATACAGGGTGTTCCATTTAAAAAAATACAACTTTGATATTTTTTATTTATTTGGGACACTCTGTATCTTGTAAAAATATTTTTAAATTGTAGCTCGAATAGTCCTTCAACGAACCCAAAACTTACAATTTGTAAAAATCTAATCGTTTAGCTACAATACTCCTTGTCTATGTGGTGAACAACCCTGTATAGTTCGGAATGGTAGCATGAAATGTGATGTAAAATTTGTAATTCTATGTACATATTTAAAAAAAAATATATTTTCCTATGTATTAGTAGCATGGATTATTGACATCGGAATTCCACTCACGCACAATATATTCAAAACAGAACAAGAGAAATGTAAGAAAGTATACTAACCTAGCTATACCGGGTGCGTCTCAAAAGTGGCTCACCCCTATAACTTTTTTTATTTTTCCAGATAAAAATATGAAATTTGGTATGTTAGTATACGATATAAATTAGGATTTATTGACGTATTCAATTGTTTTTGGTCACTTCGTGTTTCATCGGAAATGATTACAATTTTTAATTTTTAAATGGCATCCTCGGTATGTTTTTACTTTATTCGATAGAAAATTACATTCTGAATAGAATAACTTATCATATGTCAACTTTTGACATTCTCGCTTGATAAAAAATCGTATTTTAAAATTCAATCTAGAGTGTCATGGCTATGTTATAAACACTAATTCTTACTCAAGGAAACTTGGAAAAATAGATTTGATCGTCTAATGTTTTTAGTGTCTTGTCCTGGCCAGTTGGAAAATGCTTAAATCGTATTTTTAATCATATCTCAATTTTTTCAAATGGAACGAGGGTGGCTCATTAACATATTTGGAAAAAGCATTTTTTACGAATAATTTGATACCACATACTTGGTATCTCGAGTCAAACTTTCGTTACGAACCGCAAGTTTGCACCCGGTAGAGGTAAAACGCATTTGGAACCTAAACAAAGTTAGTATTGTGCCCCGTATAATCTCCACCGAAGGAATTTGTACCACCAATCTTTCGCCTATCTTGGCTAAATTCGAACTACCAAAAGGCCCACGTTATCCCATGCAAAAGGCCGTAATTTTACAAACCTGCCATCTAGTTCGTAAGTTCCTTCCTTCACAGGATGAAGTGAATTCTTTCTCTGCGTATATATCGCCCGACATGAAATGTTGAAATTCAAAAGAAAGGAAAAGAAATAATAATAATAATTGATTTTGAAGGCGACATTACGTTCATTACATTTTTTGATCATTTATATGTTAAATTAAAGTTATGTTTATTCTGTGCATGAAGTTATAAGGGTGTCTATAAAAAAGTTGCCGCAAATAGGGGTTGCCACTGTTCAAAATCGTTAATAATGCTTTATACGGGACCGGCAACAGTGTGTCGGGCATCTGTAACTCTTATAATAAAAAACTTATCAATTTTGTAAAAGTACCAACTTAAAGTATGTGTTAGGATATATTTCAAGAAAATATTTGAACTTCTACAGGGTGCAAGACATATATTTGTTATAGTTATTCGTTGGAAACTCACCTACAAACTCTGGCGTTCGGTCCAGAGTCGGACTCAGCGCAAACCAATCCTGATTCGCAGTCGGAATCTCTTCGGCAAAGTTCGCCTACTCGACGACCGTAGGCGAAGACGCACGTACCAATCACTAATAAAAACAATAAAAAAACAGTTAGTATAGTTAATTTTTAATAATATTAGTGAGATATGTTTTGTCAACAAATTTCAAAACGCTTTTGTGTATGCGTTAAAACTTAAGTTTGTTTTTTTCTTTTTACACCATTTATTTTAAGGCTCATCTTATTCGAAGTTGGTCAAAGCATAGTATAAGGAAACTAGTAGCTTTATTCCTTGTCAAATCCTTTGTCCTTTTACTGCCACTTTATATGACCTCGTTCTCGCGTCCCGTGACCACTGACGTAGCTGTATAGTCGTGGTCTATAACTAGGCAAAGTATTGCACTTTGTCGAAACAAGGACGCAATATCCACAGAAAGTAAATGTTTGGGCAGGGATATTCGGACACAATATTATCGGGCCATTATTTCTTACGCGAAATTTAAATGCAGAATATTATTTGGAACTACTCGAAAATCATATTTTACCTGCTTTACATGATGCCGCTAGGGAAAATCAGGAAGTTTGGTACCAAATGGATGGCTGCCCGGCACATAGTACCCTGGCTGTTCGGGAATATTTAGACAATAGTTTTAACGGAAACGTTATTGGCCTAAATCATACAGTAAATTGGCCAGCAAGGTCTCCTGATATTTCGCCAAATGATTTCTTACTCTGGGGCCATTTAAAAAACAGGATATACAAGGACAAAAAAAAACCAAATCTAGACGAGTTAAATAATGCTATTTCTGCCGAATGCAATAGAATTTCAGTTTACCAACTAGCGAATGTAAGAAGAAAATTTTATGATCGCCTGGGTTATTGTCTAGCAGTCGATGGAGGAATATTTGAACATCTTCTTAAATTCTAAAGTTCTAACAATTTAATAGTACCTAAATTAATAAGTTATTGAATATTGTAATAATACTATAATTAACCTTGTAATTGATTACTTTATTTTACTTTAATTCATATTAATTTGTATTTATAAATACATCTTTAAGATTTCCGATGTAGGAATGAGTTTTCTGAAATGATAACTTCATTTGACAGTTATCTTTTACCTTGACTGGTGCTCATAAGTAAATGCAGGGCCATAAGAAAGGAGAAATGTTTAAAAAGAAATCGGCGATAACTCGTAAACGAGCTAATCAAAAATATCTAAAGTTATTCTTTTGAATGTGGGTTTTAGTGCTCTTCAATAAACCTAAATAGAATTAGTCTCTAAAATAATTAGGGAAGCCAATAATTGACCCCATTAAAATTTACATGGGATTTTCTATGTCCCGTCCGACGATGCAACACCCGGTATAGTATATCTTGAATACCTTCCACATTTTCAGAAAATAATCAACTTTGTTTAGTTATTTTTATGTGATGCGCTTCATAACCGGCATTTAATTAAAATAAA
Source organism: Sitophilus oryzae (assembly GCF_002938485.1). Taxonomy (NCBI): domain Eukaryota; kingdom Metazoa; phylum Arthropoda; class Insecta; order Coleoptera; family Curculionidae; genus Sitophilus; species Sitophilus oryzae. The sequence continues at coordinate 160,892 of NW_022146927.1, read as the reverse complement.
TAAATAAATGTTCATTAGAAACCTTGTTACAAGGCTTTCGCTGTAACAAGCTCTCCCAATTTGCGCCACACCAAAATCATATTCGGCGAAATTAGAAATGCATGGCCCGCTGCTTCTATAGAATTTATGCTGTATTACTGCAGCGTATTAAGTTATAAATTACACTGTTCCCGAATTCATTACACAGTCTCTAGGACCGCTGGCGGTGTATTACTGTATTACTTGGTGCATTAAACGAGACGGGAAACTCAGAAACAACTCAGGACTATGCGTCTAAATTCCAGCCCACACGTTATAACTTTACTAGGTTACAAAGGATTAAACGTATAGTCTCCGCTGATAAAGGGCATGAAATTGAATACTTTAGAGAGGGCTAATAGGAATTATTTCAGTTAGTTCAGTAATATTATGCCTCAAATTGGGATATATCCGACAAAATTCATAAAGTTTTCAAAATTGGTGGAAATAATCAGGACATCATATGAATTAATAAACCAAAAAGTTCCCACTCCTAAATAGTGTGCGTCATGCCCCAAGACATCGTTTCTACCCCCATTTTGAGTTTTTTTAGATAATCTTGGCAACGGTGCAATTCTCGACAAAAATACCTATATAGAGAATTGTTGTTCATAAAATTCTCTATCAAAAAGGTAATTACAGTTTTTTTCTAAAGTTAATAATAAAGTGGCAAATAGGGCGCAAATATAAGTGTTACCCCTGTAAAAAGGGTGATTTGTACTTATTTCCACATCACCCTAGGAGTAAAGTATTTGATGCGTTTTTTTAAGTGGTATCCCCTGCAGGCTTAATCAACTAATTATCAAATGTTAAAGATGGGATTTTTTTTTAAAAGTTTAAAAGTGCCTCTTGCAAATCGTGTAAAACCGATATCTAGTTTGAGCAATACAATGAAAATGAATGGCAATGATGCTCGAGTTGACTCAACACTACTTCAAAGAAGTATTTGCACCGTTCATTCTAGCCTGGAGTTAAAAAAGTGCTTTAGCTGTTAGAAGGTATAGAAGTATTTGTTGCTGCAGATGACGCCGATTTATTAATAATTCAAACTGCTATAGAAAAATCTAATTATTGCGATACAACTGTTATAGTAGGGCAAGATAGTGATCTGCTAGTTCTTCTTATTGCACTATCTCCCTCTGACAAAGATATCAAATTTTAAAAAAAAAACCAGGGTAATACTTGCAAAAGGATTTACAGTTCTCAAGATTTACAATCCGCAATTTTTCTAAAAAATTGCAAAAACGCTATATTATTTGTACACGCCATTAGCGGTTGTGATACAACCTCGGCTTTTTCTCCAAAGGAAAGTTTAATGCAAACAATGTATTCGCTAAAAGAAGTGATATATAGTCTGTCCAACGAGAAGATCCTTGACAGTGATAGATGTGTCTGTCATTTTAATTTCAAAGTAGTTTATTTTATTTTACAAAGAAATAAGTTGATACAACTGGAACGCATAGCAGGAAATATTAAAAATTTGATTGACAAGATGACAAGTGATTACTTGAAAATATTGTGAAAAAAACTGTATAAAACTGAAAAAATGTAATCGAGTTATTTTATTTAATAAAACCGGTATGTGTTAATACAAAACAAACAAGAACATGACACTACACACCAAAAAAATATAAAAAAGAACTATTTTTTACTTTCAAGCTCTATGAAACTACCCGCATTTATGATTATATTTATCAATATAACTTATGTACAAATACAAATTTGTAATATTCCACAGGAATAAATAAAACAACATAGGTAAATAAAACAAACTATTTTATTAATAATAACACCTACCAAATTTTATACTTTAAAGGTTGATTAATTAACTTTAATCTTAATTTTTTTAAACCAGTACCTTTTGACATTATTTTTCTGCAGTACTAAAATCCATTATTTACCTATCGTGTGATGTCGAGATTTTACAGTTACTCCAGTTTTTAGTATGTGTTTAGTTTGATCCTTCTACCATATACGAGATGCACTTATCTACGACGAGATGGTATACAAACTTTAACGATGGCAACTTCATTGGTGTTTAAGACTTTCTGCCTGGGTAGCGAGTATTAACCATAAACTGTGCTCTGGGTCTACAGTTAATTTTCACTCGATTTTTCCTCCACTTGACTTCAAAAGACACAAAACACACGTAATAATACGAATCAAAATGCATCATCTTCCAAAACGCAGGGTATTTAACAAAAGTTGACACAAAATTATAACCTATAATTTGGGAAGACTTTGACATGCGTCAAAAATGACAAAAATCTAAAGGCGAGTTCATACGCATCGGCGTCCGTTTATCGTTCATCGTTCCGTCAAACCAATAAAATTGAAATACGATCTGTCATTTTTTAAATAAACCAATAAAACTGGTTAAAAACAACAAGACACAACGTATGACGGATTTATATTTAAACCCATCCATAGATAACTTAAAAATTATTAGAAACTTTTTTTAGTAAAATAAATAGATTGGTATGGGACGTCATCTGCTTTTTTTCTGTCATCGTCTGTCGAAATCTTACCTGCGAAAAAAAACAGAGTATACAACATATTGTACAAACTTTCAATAATGAGAAATGTACTCATGAAGAAATTGCAAACGTAGGAGAGCAATTTATTTTAGCTTTATACAACTGTACCTCGCAGTAGAAAGCAGTCTAGATGAATATAGATTTATGTACTTCAACAAACTTGTTGGTAAAGCCAACAACATTGTCATGTTGTCAAAACTACCACCAACTTCTGCTGCAGCTCGGCAACACTCGTATCGGGTTTTTCACCAAATTCAAACATGGAGAGGAGTTATGCTCGAACCTGGAACCTGAATCTGGGGGTGGAAAAATGTTGGCGGTATATTAACCCCAACAATGACAAACAAAGAGCCAGCCACCGCATCTGTTTTAACGCTTATTTCATGTTCATGCAAATTAGGGTGCGAATACAGATGTAGCTGCAGAAGAGCAGGCCTGCGTTGCTCTACAATGTATTATCATTGCCATGGACAGTCATGCTTGACTGTCTTATTAGAAACGATGTCCTGGGGGATGACGCACACTATTTAGGGGTGGGAACTTTTCTGTTTAGTAATCCTCATGCTATCCCCAACATACCTACCAATTTTCAAAACTTTCTGAATTTTGTTGGGTTTAAATCGTAATATTACTGGATTAAGTATAATTTTACATTTCTAAATTATTAATAATTGTAATTTTCTTCTAATGTAAATGCACTATGATAGTGCGAATACAAAAATGTTCTTTTGCCATTTTCGCGCTTAGGTCTGCAGAGGAGATCAATAAGTAATAATAACAGGTGATACTTCTAATTTGTACAACATGAATTAGAGAGATACTATATTTTTGGTAGCAGAAAATCATTAACATCATTAAACAGTATTTTTTCCATAGCGAGTTACGTTTTAAAAAATATGCAGAAATTATTATTTCAAGGAATTTATTCCGAGTAGAAAAAATATTGTGCTGGGTTGGCGTTGGTTTCTATGTAATTTAACAAATGAATAGAGCTGTCTCTTTAGTTGTCAGTTTTGAATCAATATTTTTTATTCTCTTTCGTGTCGATTGCTGATTGAATTGGAGCCGGAAATGGCTCAAAACGAAATAAGTAAATTACCAACAGATATTCAGGCTGAGGGGACAAACGCCATATCCAAACTACTTCCATTTAAATCCCGAATAACTTATGAAAAGGAATACAAAAATTTTCAAAAATGGAAGCAATTAAAAAACGTGCGAGAAGAAATAAAGTTTTTAACTTATACTCGCTGTTAAAGTATCATTTAATCCTACTCCTCAGGAAGAAGAGTCATATGATCGAAAAAAATGGTCCAGTTGGCTGGGAAACAGATCGCCATTTTAAATGGAATTTATATGGAAATGTCATCGATCGTCATTTCCCCAGCCAACTGGACGCCGTTTTTTCTCGATCATATACTATTCAAAAGAATATACTAGCTAGAAGAATGATTTCTGCCATGTTGGGAGCCGAAGTCTCAGCAGAGGCGCCATCTAGAGTAGGGTTGTTTTAAATGGATCGGCGCGGGCTTTTAAATGAGCGTATTTATTGAATTTTGCTCTAAAATAATTAAATTTGATTATTAAATCTTATTTTTTACACAAATTCAACAATACTAATAACAAGTATCGTTGTGATGTGTAAAAAATAAGATTTAACAGTATAATTTATACAATTATTAAATAAAATTAAAGCCAAACATGTGTAAATATTATTTATTTAAAGTTTTTATTTATAAGTCAAATATTTAAACATCGTTTATTATAATAAAACAAGACCAACGTAATACGCCCAAAGTTTTGTAAATGGAGTAAATATAAATAGGTACTTAAATGATGGCAAATATAAAAGAATTACATTATATTTTTAGGGCCACAAACAAAAGGAATTGTCTAATTAAAACACATATAACAAATTATAGTTTGAAAAACGTTTTGATATCATTTTTGATAATATTATGATTAGAGCTATGATAACGACAATATTTTTTGAGAATTTGACAATAGTATGACAATGGCCGTTGGAAACTATGGAAACTACAAAAAAAATCTGATTGAACGCCATCTGGCAATAACTAGTAGCAACTTCTTAACTTAAAAATTAATTGCACTACCACCTAGCGCCCGAGGCTGGAACTATTTTATTTGAAATTTCCGTGGAAATGGTGGAACTCAGGGGCGGGAAAGTAAAATAGCAAAAGCGGTTCCACCGTTTCCACGGAAATTTCAAATAAAATAGTTCCAGCCTCAGGCGCTAGGTGGTAGTGCAATTTAATTTTTAGGTTAAGAAGTTGCTACTAGTTATTGCCAGATGGCGCTCAATCAGATTTTTTTTGTAGTTTCCATAGTTTCCAACTGCCATTGTCATACTATTGTCAAATTCTCAAAAAATATTGTCGTCATAGCACCAATCATAATATTATCAAAATTTTTTTATTTTCAAACTATAATTTGTTATATGTGTTTTTATTAGACAATTCCTTTTGTTTGTGGTTCTAAAAATATAATGTAAGTCTTTTATTTTTGCCATCATTTAAGTACCTATTTATATTTACTCCATTTACAAAACTTTGGGCGTATTACGTTGGTCTTGTGTTATTATAATACACGATGTTTAAATATTTGACTTATAAATAAAAAATTTAAATAATAAATAATATTTACAAAAGTTTGGCTTTAATTATATTTAATAATTGTATAAATTATACTGTTAAATCTTGTTTTTTACACATCACAACGATACCTGTTATTAGTATTGTTGAATTTGTGTAAAAAATAAGATTTAATAATCAAATTTAATTATTTTTCAGAGTAAAAGCCCGCGGTTCGCTCCATTTAAAACAAGCCCTGCTCAATAGATGGCGCCACTTCTGTAGGACCATTTTTCAGTATGGCAGAGTCCATTCTTTTTCTAGCTAAGTGTATTCTTTGGGTGGAACCGCTTTTCCTATTTCACTTTCCGGTCCCTGGTACTATTTTATCTACTATTATAGATATAAGACAATTTTAACAGTTGCTATAGAAAAAAAAAATAAAATGACAGACAGATTTATCACTGACAAGGATTTTAGTAATAATTGAGATTTACTACCACTAATTTTGACGTTCTAAATGCTTACATTGAAATTAAAGGAACAAACTTTTAAGCTAATCGAAGCACTAATTTAGAGGTTGTGACTGTAGCTATAAACATCAATTTCTAAATGTAATGTTTGCTTCTTTAACATGCCGTTTGTTCTGACAGTCAGCGAAATACCTTCGCCAACTTGACGTGCAGTTGAAAATGAAATGCAGTTGAAAACTCAATTTTGCGTAAAAATTTTCCAATTTTCTTTTGCGTCGGGTCGGAAAAATTGTGTCGGTTGACGTGAGCGCGGCGAAATTTAATAGAGGAAAATGTTTTCGTGGTTATGAAGTTTGAAAAATTCAATTAAAACGGTTAAATAAATTGGAATTTGAGCTGAGCGAATTTTATTTTTCAGCAAAATAAAATTGTGTAGTTTCGGCAAATAGATATTCACCAATCAGCAGTAACAGATCTTTAACAATCAGTAACAATGAGCAGTTTTGATTTTGCAGAGGAATTGTGTGTATATATGCTATGAAGTGACTTAATCACCATTAAATCTTGGTGCGATTCGAACCTCCTGAGTCTCAACATTTCTAAAACTAAAGCTTTGTCGTATAGAAACTCGCTGCAGCCTTTTGAACTTAACAACACCACCATTGAATTCTTAGGGCTTGTTGTAGACAATTCTCTGATACATGCATATCGAAGCTTTGTCGAAAAAATTGAGTTCTGCCTATTTTGCATTAAGGTCTGTTTCTAAGGAGCTTAACTTGTCAGTGGCTAGAACTGTTTATTATGCACTTTTTGAGTCGCACCTCAGGTATGCCCTTCCATTCTGGGCTACGTGTTGTGCGACTCAATTTGACCGCATTTTCAAGCTCCAGAAGAGAGCTGTTCGATATTCACTGGGACTAAACAGCAGAACTCATTGCTAGGACTTTTTTAAAAAATTAAAAATATTAACTCTTCCTTCCTTATTTATATTTGAATCCGTTTGCCTAATACGTAAGCATGTATCAGCTTCTCAAGAAAGGCCATCTCACACTTATCCACTCAGGAACGCGGAGCAAGAGTTTTATCTACCTACCCCACGCTCAGAGTTAGTTAAAAGTTCAATATTATACAAATCGAAAAAAAAGCACAGTCATCTGCCATTTGAAATCAAATCCATAACATCATTTTCTTCATTTCGCAAAGCATTGAACTCTTATTTACTAGACAAGACTTTCTACGCCCTAAATAAATTATATTTTGATAATCGAATTTGATCTTGTAAACACTGGTCTAATGTTTGCTATTGCTATATTTACCAATGACATCCAAATAAATTTATTTAGAGGTCAGTGATATTTACTAAACTAACTAAATAGTTTTGAATATTATTTTTATTTTTTTTTATTCTTTGACATTGTAAACATTTATAAATATTTATTTTATACAATAAGACTTCTGTATTATCTTTTGTTTGCATGTTTGTGTACCTTGTTTGTTTACTTTTTTTTATTTAGTTTATCTTTGTCTATAAATTGTAAAATTTTTTGACAATAAAGGCATTTGAAAGAAAAATCAGGTCCGTATTTAAAAAAATTAAGTTGATGATGGTCGCCAGAAGCCGAAACGTCAGAGTCAATATTTAATTTTTTTCATTTTAAGTTATCTTAACAAATAAAGCCAGGAAACAATAAAAAACAAAATTGAAAATTCCGTTTTTTTCGAATATATTCGGAAGTATTCGGAATTTTTCAAAATGCAATACGGCATTTTATTGAGCATCAAATTGCGCAACTTTGCCTCTGTTTAACCGATCCTGTATTTCTTACGGTTTCCGAAATCCCAATGACGAGCGTCGAATTCGAGCCACCCAGTACATATAAATAAAATTAACTTTAAAAATAAGTCGTTCTTTAACAATACCGAAACATAATTATAAAATTTATATTAACTACAGCAAACTTCCGTTTATCTTAACTTTCAAGGCAATCTATCCAACACAACCCACAACATTATCAATTACCTAACTTCTCCAGAACAAAACCTTCTTCCGATATCCTCAAAGAAACTCGTTACGAAATTTCCGGTCTACACTCCCCCACCCTTTGTGTATCTTCACCCCCTCCTCCATCTTTATCCCCACCCCCATTACCGGTTTGGCACCCTTTGTGCTTCGGTTTTCATCTTTGCCCCTGTTGCCGGTCTTTAGCTCTTTGGTTTGTGGTTGTAACGGTGCGAAATTATATTTCGTGACGTCAGATTACAAGCGGGCTTTACTTGGCATTTGCGTATAGCTTTCTTGACAGGACCTAAGCTCAGGTATTATCACAGATAGCATTATACTAAAATATGTTACCTGTGGTATTATGTAATTTTGTAATACGTACGTAACAATATTCTGATTAAGCCACCAAAATCCGTGTGTTAGTTATATAATTTTTTAGATCTTAACGTCGAAATTAAGCAAAGAATTTCAAGAAGGCGTCCATTCTTCTCAAAGAGATCTGGTTTAAATTAAACAGAAGTAGTCTCAACACAACGAGTGTTGTTTTAATATGTAAAGTATAAAAGTGTGTGTGGATTGAGTTTAATTGTATTTGTCTGATGATGCTCGTATGAGCGAAACAAGTGTCACTGTTTAACTTATAGTGTGGCCAACGGATCTGTAGCTACGGGGTATCGGCAGGGGAACGCAGTTGTAAACAAAACACGCCCAATTTCATTCATAAAATAGGCATGGGCGTACGGTGTTTTATGAAAATAATGTGTATCATAAATATAATATTCAGATTAATAATTTTTTTCAAAAAACTTTATGCTGTTTGAACCGTTACTGTTGAGTTAGACCAATATTATACCACATAACTACCACGTTGTCTTCTAGCAAGCCAATAGAATGCGGAGTACCACAAGACTCAGTACTAGGCCCTGTTTTGTTTCCTCTTTTTATTAACGATATTGCTAACATAAAATTCAGTGGCAAAATATGTCTTTTTGCGGACGACACTAGCTTCACTTGGAGCAACAAGGACATCACGGCACTTCATAGGATTATATCAAATGACTTAATCACCATTAAATCTTGGTGCGATTCGAACCTCCTGAGTCTCAACATTCCTATAACTAAAGCTTTGTCGTATAAAAACTCGCTGCAGCCTTTTGTACTTAACAACACCACCATTGACGTCGTAAAATCTGTAAAATTTTTAGGGCTTGTTATAGACAATTCTTTGAAATAGGACATGGATCTCTTTCTAAAGGCGGGTTCTCACTTGTCAGTTTCGCTGACGCAGTCTGACTGATTCATTATCAATGAAAAATAAAAAACAACGATTGTATTCACACGTTTCATGTTTTGCTACATTCAGTATTCAGTTGGTCCAAACATTCTAATGTGGTGATTTCGTATAGACATGAAAATGGTTAAAACAAAATTGAAACCAGGTGTTCGCGAAGTTTGTTTACAATTAGCAAATGAATTACAGAATATTCTGGTGAATCAGAAAAGAAAAAAAAAACGTCGTAGATGGTCAGGTCCTGGATATTGCGAAGAAATAAACGGGGTGCTAGTGAAACTATATTAAAAGAATTAATTAACTTAACTTGTAAACTGCACAAATCACGAAAATGTAGTTCTCACGCTTCAGTTTCTATTCATTATTCGATAATGATCAGTCAAAATGAAAAAAAGTAGAACTGGTTTTCACTTTAACTGAAAGTACGAATGTACTGATCATTTAACATGAAAATGTGTTCTGACGTTCATTGTTTGTTCAGTATCACTGAATCAGTCAGACTGCGTCAGCGAAACTGACAAGTGAGAACCCGCCTTAAGGAGCTTAACTTGTCAGTGGCTAGAACTGTTTATTACTGGGTTATCACTTGTCAGTTTCGCTGACGCAGTCTGACTGATTCAGTGATACTGAACAAATAATGAACGTCAGAACACATTTTCATGTTAAATGATCAGTAAATTCGTACTTTCAGTTAAAGTGAAAACCAGTTCTACTTTTTTCATTTTTGACTGATCATTATCGAATAATGAATAGAAACTGAAGCGTGAGAACTACATTTTCGTGATTTGTTCAGTTTACAAGTTAAAGTTAATTAATTATTTTAATGTATATCTCCAAAAAACTCCTTTATGGGTATTTCGCCACTGCACTGCAAGAAAATCTACAAAATAAAATAGTTATTTTTTGTAAACACTTCTGGCGTTAAACCTAAACGGACACTGCTTATAAGAAGTTATGTTTACAGTTATACAAATTGGCTTAACAAAGAAAAAAATGCTTAACGTTTCGGAAAGTCTATCGTCGGAAGCAAAAAAAAATCAAAGAATAAAGAAAAAAAACTATTTAAAATATTTAAATTCAAACTATTATGAGAACACGCTTTTTTTTAAAGCAGATACGTCTACAAGAAACCGTTGACGTTCTGTTAAAATAGAACATCAACGGTTTCTTGTAGACGTATCTGCTTTAAAAAAAACGTTTTCTTCTTTTCTGATTCACCAGAATATTCTGTAATTCATTTGCTAATTGTAAACAAACTTCGCGAACACCTGGTTTCAATTTTGTTTTAACCATTTTCATGTCTGCGAAATCACCACGTTAAAATGTTTGGACCAACTGAATACTGAATGTAGCAAAACATGAAACGTGTGAATACAATCGTTGATTTTTATTTTTCATTGATAATGAATCAGTCAGACTGCGTCAGCGAAACTGACAAGTGAGAACCCGCCTTTATGCGCTTTTTGACTCGTACCTCAGATATGCCCTCCCATTCTGGGGTACGTGATGTGCGACTCAATTTGACCGCATTTTCAAGCTCCAGAAGAGAGCTGTTCGATATTCACTGGGACTAAACAGCAGAACTCATTGCTAGGACTTTTTTAAAAAATTAAAAATATTAACTCTTCCTGCTTTATTTATATTTGAATCCGTTTGCCTAATACGTAAGCATGTATATCAGCTTCTCAAGAAAGGCCATCTCACACTTATCCACTCAGGAACGCGAAGCAAGATATCTTTATCTACCTATCCCACGCTCAGAGTTAGTTAAAAGTTCAATATTATACAACTCGAAAAAAATGCACAAACACCATTTTACAATGTATGATGGGTTTAAGTTTTTGTGTACTATTTCCAAGTCTATGACGTATCTCGTTTCGAATAAATACAGCCATGAAAAAAAAAATAAATTGGTTCCTTTTTTTCAAGAAGAGGGCATAAGATTTGGATTGTGACTTAAGGCAGTATTGACAACTATATTTTTCGAACTAACAATTCTTTTGTTGTAAATGTTTTGATAACGATTTGTTGTTACTATTTTCATGTCTCTACATATTGAGCACATCTCACCTCCATCCACGTCGATGCAAACAGATCCAGGGCAACAATTCTCATTAGAAGTACACCTTCTCCCGTAGCAAGGTTCCTCATCAACTTCAGTTCCGTATTCCTCCAGGAAGTTGTCCTCTCCATCTCTCTGAAATCCAATTTACGCTTATAAATAATTATAATAATAATAATAATAATAATAACTTTATTGCCTAACAGGTATTTACCCATACAAAAGACAATTTAGACATATTAATATGAAATACAGTAATAATTAATAGAATATAAAAAAAATACTGAAAAAGAAAGTGTATATATGTGAAACAAAAGATAGATGAAGAAATAGATAACAATTAACGTTTGAAGAAATGAGTGTCCAGATGCCCTTTGAAACTTTGGAGGGAGTTGTGGAAGAGATCCAAATCTGTCTGTCTACTGATGTCGTTGAAACTGCAACAGGCACGATGTAGTGGAGCTCTGCTTGCAAGGACGGTACTTGGTGTTTTTGTATAAAACGTCGTTTTCATTCTAGTATTTACGGACGGTACATGCCAGCAAAGTTCACCGAGAAGAGAAGGAGAATCCAATAGACAATTAGACAACTTATATAGGAATATGATAGACGAACGAAGTCTATTATCCTTTAACGAAAGGAAATTCCATCTCTTCAACAATCGGCCGTGATCATAACCTTGAGGAGGATATATTCCATCCTCTTTAAAAAACAATAATTTTAAAAAACGACGTTGGACATTTTCCAGACGTTGCTCGTGGCTACTATAAAATGGAGACCACACCAATGCAGCATAATCCAGCCTTGACCTCACAAATGCGTTGTAGAGAGCAATAAGACACGGAATATTGTGGAAGTTCTTAGTTGTGCGTGATATAAAACCCAGTGCCTTCAGTGACGCTTTACAGATTTCCTCTACGTGATAGTTAAAACTGAGACGCTTGTCGATATAGACGCCAAGGTCTTTTACCATATTGCAGTTTCCCATTGTAATGCTGTCTATTTTGTAGTCGTATATGATTTCTCCGTGCTTTAGTGTTATGGTGTTAAAAATGGACATCCTGTACATATTAGTGAGTTTTAAATAAGTGCAAATATTTTCGGGGCTGATAAATCTCGATAAAAGAAACTTATATCTCTTGAATCTTTTTAATGTCGGTATATGATATGGGTAAAAGTTTGCTTATTTTTTTTCTTTAAATTATAAATAAAAATGAATTGAAAAGGACTTCATGTATACTTACAATTGCTCCGCCATGCCCACCATAGCCCATGTTGGCCAACATTTCAGGGGAGAAGCGATTAAAAAGGCCTCCCCAAGCGTTTACTTTGGCTGCTACAAGCAGGATGGCCAACAAAGCGGCGTAGGTTTTCATTTTTCTGAAGTTGTCGTATCTGAAAACAAAAAAAAACATTTTATTAAATTTCAAAACTTTTTCAAATATTTACATTTTTGAATCATCACAATGTCATAAGGCTTCTGAGACTAATCGTGTGATTCGATTCACTAAAAAGAGTCGTAATGCCCATCACTACTATGTGGAGTACACAGTCGCTCACTTGTTAGCCTTTTTAAAAAGGGTAGAACTGTAGAATGTAATTTACAGATCAGAACTAGACCACAATAGATCTGAAAAGATTGCAGTGGAACAGGCCGATAGCTACATCAAAAATATAATCAAACTAGCGTGTCCCAGCGACTTCGTTCGCGTCCAATTTAATCATTTGTAATGGTGATGATAAAGCAAAGCAAGCATTTCCATTAACATACAAACTGGATAAAATTTTCTCACATTTATGTCAGCATGAGAAAAAACAATGGCGATATTATTAGATAACTTGGTAATATTTGAGAGGTAGTTTCATCTCGTTGGAATTTGACTTTCGAAAAATCCGTTTGCCAAAAATAAGCTTTTTTCGTCAAGCAGTTTAAGCAGAATCGTGGTTAAGAAATTACCCAACTTTTTAGAACACCGTGTATGATTTTTTAAAAATTTTCAAAATATGTAAAAAAAACAAATAAATTATGCTTGTCCAAGCGTTTTTCCGAAAGAGTAACCGTTTTTTAAATAACAAATATTGTAATATTTGAGGGGCGTCTTCACCCTCTTGGAATTTGACGTTCGAGAAATCCCTCCTTATCGAACCTCTACACCCCACAGTCAATCCGTTTGCCAAAAATCAGCTTTAAACGTCAAGCAGTTTACGCAGAATTGTGATTACTCAATGGTCATATTTTATGAAACACCCTGTATAAATTTATAAAAAATCTTGAAATATGTAAAACAACAAAATAAAATATACGTGTTTAAGAGTTTTTCCGAAAAACTCACCGGTTTTTAAATAAAAAATATTTTAATATTTGAGGGATAGTTTCACCCCCTTAGAATTCGAGTTTCGAAAAATCCCTTCTTATCGAACCTCTACACCCTAAAGTCAATCTGTTTTCCAAAAATCAGCTTTTTACGTCAAGCGCTTTAAGCAGGATCGTGATTAATCAATGACCATATTTTGCGAAACACCCTGTATACATATATAAAAAATCTTAAAATATGTAAAAAAACAAAATAAAATATACGTGTTTAAGCGTTTTTTCGGAAACTTGACCGTATTTTAAATAAAAGATATTGTAATATTTGAGGGGTGGTTTCACCCCCTTGAAACTGGAATTTCGAAAAATCCTTTCTTATCGAACCTCTATACCCTAGAATCAACCTGAATGCCAAAATTGAGCTTCTTACGTTGAGTGGTTTGAGCAGGATCGTGATTAATCAGTATGTCAGTCACTTCATGACTTTATATATTAGTATAGATTAGTCGCCTGTTCGTCTAATTTGTCTTTTTATAATTCTATGAAGTTATTTAAAAATCTTAGAAATATTGCTCCACTCTGATGCTTCCATTAAGACTTGGGAAAATGTGCCACGAAAAGAAAATAGAAAACCCGTTCATTGAAAATTGCTGCTTTTAAATCTTGTTCCGTTTTCTTCCCGTTTTTCCTCGAAACATCTAATAAAATATAAATCTTACTTGTTTTGGATTTTCGTCGCTTTAAAGGAAATAGAAAAGCACTTCCTGAGCGTACAAAGTAAAATAGAGATCTATTGTACGATTTCCTGGTTTCCTCGAGGGATGATAAAACAGCAAATGTGGATCTATAAAATATAAGAATAAAGCTATATTTATGTTTCTTTGTTTCGAACTGGAATAGAAATGTCCTATTTTATTTGTTTCTGTATCAGTAATACATAATAGAATATCTCAGAAGTGTAAACTCATATACCTTAGCCTACGGTCACACAGAAAGCGTTTTTAGCGTTTTAAGCGTTCTTTTCCATTTGTGTCCATTAAAAACACGCAAAAGACGCGGCAGGTCTGCAGTTTCTATCAAGATGTCAGTTAGTAACGTCGCAAGCTCGTGGATTCCCGCCCCGTTCAACAATCAATCTTGTGAGAAAGAGATAGGCGAGATCGCCGCGGTTAGCGTTGAAGAGACGAAGATTGTTTTTACTTAAATCAAGGAAAACCTTTGATTTTTCTCGGTCATAAGTTCTGAGGAACTTTTTCGAGTGTCTTAGACCGTTGGAGGACACCCATTCCAAGTTACGGATAGAGTCTTCCAGATTCTTCAGTTCCGCTTTCAGTTGGTTCCCGTTTGGAAAACAGAACGGTTCTGGTCCAGTTAGTGGAGTGTTCGCTCCTTTTCTAGCTAGATCATTTTCTTTTTCATTGCCTTCTATCCCTTGGTGAGCAGGCACCCAGAGTAGGAGGATTTTATTTTCTTTTCCTAATTTGTTGAGCTTCTCTTGACTATCGGATAGGATGGCAATTTCCTGTTTTCGATAGTTCCTATCTAAGATAAATTGTACGCATTTTTCGATAGCGCAAATTTCTGCCTGAAGGATACTGGGGTAGGTGCACATTGGTTCGGAGTATTTAGTTTTCGGCCCAAATATTCCTATCCCTGTCACTGCTTTGGTTTTGGAAGCATCAGTATACCACGTGATGGTATGGTACTCAATACTACAGTGAGGTGTTTCTCAAAGTTGTAAATTCTTTGTATGTCATCCACTGGGAGTTGGAGAAGTGGAATTTTCTTTTTGAGGGTGTTCCAAGCCCCTGACCTGAAAATTCTCCCAGTACTGTTTCCGTCAATGACCATTCTAATCATTGTCGCATTGGCATAGCTACCGACGACAATGTGCAGTGGTGTTAGGTCTAGAATGACCTCCATTGCTGCTGTTGGACATGTTCTCATGGCACCTGTGATGCAGATACATGCCAGTCTCTGTACTTTGCACAGGTTTTGCCTTGCTGTACGTTGCTCTAGTTTTGTATACCAAGCAACTGCTCCATAAGTAATCATGGGTCTTCCACATCTATCATGGTATACATCCAGCGCAAAATGTTAGGGGCACAGCCCCACGTATTTCCCGCCTATCATGAGAGCCTTTGTGGCTTTGCTGGTAATGTTCTTAATATGCCTGTTCCAGAGAAGTTTACTATCCAGGGTTATTCCCAGATATTTCATTTCCTGTGATGGCAGTATTTCCTTTCCATCTAGATGAATTTTTTTCGTTTTTCAAACTTCGCTTTCTGGTGAATGGCACTACTGCGGTTTTATCTGAGTTAATACTCAGCCCGACAGTCCTGCACCATCTCTCAGCGATGCGGAGTCGTCTTTGGATAATATCACACAGGGTGCCTTCATGTTTCCCCCGTGCAATGATGACTATGTCATCTGCATACCCTATGCAGTGTATTCCCGCTAGAGTTAATTCTTCCAGTAGTTCATCCACTACCAAGCTCCACAGTAGGGGGGAGGTCACTCCACCTTGTGGAGTTCCTTGCGTTGTTTTAACAACTACAGTTTTGATACCTATCTCAGCCTCTGCTGTTCGTGTTGAGAGCATTTCCCAAAACCAGCGAATTATCGTACTGTTCACCCCTCTTGTTTCAAGAGATCGCTTGACCACCTTGTGAGATATATTGTCAAACGCCCCTGCAATGTCCAAGAAGGCACAAAGTATATCATAAAGTTCCAATTATACCAACTTATTTCTTTGTGAAATAAAATAAACTACTTTGAATTTAAAATGACGACATCTATCACTGAAAAGGTTTTTGTCGTTGGACAGACTATATGACCTTATTAATGTAAAGTCTGTCCAACGAAGGAATACGGGAAAGTGAGATGTAGTGTGTCACTTCAATTCACAGGTAAATTATTGTATTTTCTGTTAAAATTTTAAAATGAAATGATTGATAAGCACCTGTCGTCTTAGCACGAGCCACTCCACTAACCTATCACGCACATCCAATCGAAAAAATTCTCAACAGCGTCAACAAAGTTGGTATGTTAGAATTGGCTTTGACACAACGTCTAATCGAGATTTCCTTGAATGAAACAACTCATTACCGTAATCTCGATTTAAAAATGTATTATGCAAACCAGCCATCATGTAACATTCTCGTTTCGCATTTTGTCAGGGTTGCAATATTGCAATTCCGAGGAAAATATGAATTCGTATGAATATATAGAGCATATTGCGGCATACCTACATGGAAGGAAATCGATATTTCGAAGTTTTTTTACTTGTTTATCCTATCGTCGACAAATGTACTTTTCCCGGACTTCAAAGAGATACGTTTATTCTGGTTTTTGATGAAAAAGATCAAAGAAATCTTTGCTGCAGACATTTTTAATAACTTGGAGTGAATGAAAGTCCAGAAATGAAATTTTGCCATGTTTAAATGGAGTTATATTTTCAAATTCCAAAAGTTTTATCCTTTTTTATATTTATTATAAAAACATAGTATGTTATATTAAAATTATTATTTAATTTTAGAAGAAACTACTACCTAATTCTATAATAGTCAGCGGCGTAGCTTGGGCAATGACAAGATAAGTGACATCTGTCTAAAAAAGACAGCGATTTAGAGTGACAATTTTGTTATGTAAAATTGAGGGCTACAAACCAAAACAAAATATTTTGATTTCATTCAATATGAGTTATTTGGATCACATTGTCTGTCCGTTTGTCTGTAACACGATAACTCAAAAACCGCTAAACCGATTTTACCCAAATTTGGCACAAAAATACTGTGGCACCCGAGAATCTGGCCATTAGTTTTTGGTGGGGGTGGGTGGTTGGTAAGGGAGTATGGAAGGGGGTTAAAAATTTAAAAAAAATCGTAACTCTAAAATTACAGTAGCTAGCGAAACGCGGTTTTCAATTTAAGATTAGGAATAATATTTGCAACAAAATTTGTAATAACATCAAAATCAGTAAAAGTCGCAGTTTTTGAGATAATTGAAACTAAAAGAACTGCCTACCAACTTTTTATTAACACGTGCCTCCCGGCGCCAATTTTTTTCATTTAAAATGTATAGGCAATATTATATTTCAGAAAGATTTTGCTATAAATATACATT
Organism: Sitophilus oryzae; assembly: GCF_002938485.1. Classification (NCBI taxonomy): domain Eukaryota; kingdom Metazoa; phylum Arthropoda; class Insecta; order Coleoptera; family Curculionidae; genus Sitophilus; species Sitophilus oryzae. The sequence continues at coordinate 143,482 of NW_022146927.1, read as the reverse complement.
ATATTTTCCTTTGAATTTTAAAATTTCTGCACATTCTATCTCTTCAATCGACGCTAAAATTAGAACCAGCTCCTATATCTCGATATACGTCAGCAAAAATAGCCTATGCAAACGCGTCGATGACGTCACTCCGGTAAATATCCTTAATAGACTGTCGTTTATTTTCTGGACGATTTCGATAACAAAGGCGCAGCAGACGGCAACATCCAGCCGGCGGCGCTCGCCAAAGAAATATCACGTGGGCTGTGATCCAGTGAACCCCATCGGGGTCGGCGTAATTAATTATCATAGAGGGCGTTGCTATAACTAGTCGTGAAAATGGTAGGGGTCATTAGAGGCGGTTTTAATTAGAAATAAATCGACTTTGAAGTGGGGGGAAATGTGAAAGTTGACATTTATTGATTATTTAGTTGATTTATCACAATGCATAGGAGTTCTGGATAACTAGAACATTGAGTATATATTTGATATCAATTAAACTTTTGGTTACATAATCAAAGGCGCGATTTTTAAATTCGTCGTTGCCAACCATTAAATATTCGGCGCCGGCTTGACTAACTGGAATTTAAATTTCGCGAATAAGACCAAATAATAAGTCAAATTGATCTTGGTTGAATTATTTTTATTTTACTTTATTATTTTCTATAGTTAGCCTTGAAGATTAGTTAGTCCTGTAGCGTAGTCAGCCTTGACATGTAGTTAGGCCCGTAGCGTAGTTAGCCTTGAAGAGTAGTTAGCCCTGTAGTGTAGTTTGACTATTAACTTGTGTATTTTTTTTAGCCTGTGTAGCATTTTGATAGCCTGTGTGGCTTGCTTTTTTAGCCTGTATGGCATTGGATAGCCTGTGTGGCATATTTTTTAATAGTCTGTGTGACTAGCCTGTGAGACATTTTGATAGCCTGTGTGGCTTGCTTTTTGCCTGTATGGCATTGGATAGCCTGTGTGGCATATTTTTAATAGTCTGTGTGACTAGCCTGTGTGGCATGTTTTTTAGCCTGTTTTAGCACTTTTAGCATGTTATTTAGCCTAGTTTTTTTAGCCTGTGTGGCATTTGATAGTGTGTGTGGCATATTTTTTTAATAGTCTGTGTGACTAGCCTGTGTGGCATGGTTTTTTAGCCTGTGTGGCATTTTGATACCCTCTTTGGCTTGTTTTTTAGCCTGTGTGGCAGATATTTTTAATAGTCTGCGTGACTAGCCTGTGTGGCATTTTATTATTTTATTTAAACTTATATTTTTAGGTTGGACAATTAATAAATTATTCAAATACCTGTTTAATTTTAAATTCACTTTATTTTAATAATAACTGGTAACATTGTTGCTCACACCATGTTTTTTCTTTAATTGCAGGTAGGTCATCTCGGTAGCCAGGTCATACAAGACTTTTGTTGCTATACAACATTTGTCCATTTGCAGCGCCCAGATCAAAGTTCGCTATTACCATTAGTAACGTACCATCTATTAGTATTGTTTTTATTTTATATTATTATTATTTACGCCCTTTAAATTTGTTTTATGGTTTTTATTTTTAAGTTTGAGTTGACCGCTTGAAAATAAAAAAATTGGCCCTTACACCTATGTTTATAAATAATATATTTTGGTTTCCTAAAATATTTTGATTAAAAGAAAATATGTAAAAGTGGGCAGAGCTGTGCCGGTAAAGCTTAATCACGTGACTAAACGTTTATTTGGTATAAACTATATATACTCTGTTTTTTTTCTCAGGTAAGATTTCGACAGACGATGACAGAAGAAAAGCAGATGACGTCCCATACCAATCTATTTATTTTACTAAAAAAAGTTTCTAATAATTTTAAGTTATCTATGGATGGGTTTAAATATAAATCCGTCATGCGTCGTGTCTTGTTGTTTTTAACCAGTTTTATTGGTTTATAATACGCCGATGCGTATGAACTCGCCTTTAGATTTTTGTCATTTTTGACGCTTGTCAAAGTCTTGCCAAATTATAGGTTATAATTTTGTGTCAACTTTTGTTAAATACCCTGCGTTTTGGAAGATGATGCATTTTGATTCGTATTATTACGTGTGTTTTGTGTCTTTTCAAGTCAAGTGGAGGAAAAATCGAGTGAAAATTAACTGTAGACCCAGAGCACAGTTTATGGTTAATACTCGCTGCCCAGACAGAAAGTCTTATACACCCCATCGTTAAAGTTTGTATACCATCTCGTCGTAGATAAGTGCATCTCGTATATGGTAGAAGGATCAAACTAAACACATACTAAAAAACTGGAGTAGATGTAAAATATCGACATCACACGATAGGTAAATAATGGATTTTAGTACTGCAGAAAAATAATGTCAAAAGGTACTGGTTTAAAAAATTAAGATTAAAGTTAATTAATCAACCTTTAAGGTATAAAATTTGGTAGGTGTTATTATTAATAAAATAGTTTGTTTTATTTACCTATGTTGTTTTATTTATTCCTGTGGAATATTACAAATTTGTATTTGTACATAAGTTATATTGATAAATATAATCATAAATGCGGGTAGTTTCATAAAGCTTGAAAGTAAAAAATAGTTCTTTTTTATATTTTTTTGGTATGTAGTGTCATGTTCTTGTTTGTTTTGTATTAACACATACCGGTTTTATTAAATAAAATAACTCGATTACATTTTTTCAGTTTTATACAGTTTTTTCACAATATTTTGAAGTAATCACTTGTCATCTTGTCAATCAAATTTTAAATATTTCCTGCTATGCGTTCCAGTTGTACCAACTTATTTCTTTGTAAAATAAAATAAACTACTTTGAAATTAAAATGACAGACACATCTATCACTGTCAAGGATCTTCTCGTTGGACAGACTATATCGGAATTTATTAATAACAGTTATTATTTTATAGAGTGTATGCAGGGTTATTCACCTCATTTCAAACAACTTCATTCATTTCAAAAGGTACAATAATATACAAAATATAAAAAACAACCTCGTATCAAATTTATTTTATTTGGATTTGGGTACAAACTATAGAATTTTTTTTTCAAACGTCACAAAAGTATTAATTTTTGCGACGTCATTGACAAAAATAAAAATGCCATTTTAACGCTTAAGCAAAGAGAAGAAAAAAAAAAATTTCTATAGCATAAAAGTACGAAAACTGTCAAATTCAATTGTGTAACTATAATTACTTACAAGGTATTAAGCTTCATTTAGAACTTCGCAATTAGGGGAATAAATTAGTGGTTTCAATTAGCGTAAGTTTGTTACTCTAATTCGAATGTAAGCATTCAAAACGTCAAAATTAGTGGTAGGAATTTTCAGTTAGTGGAAAAAGTTACCAAACATTTTTCTAATTTTCTCCACCACCTACATCTTATTTTCCCTAAAACCTTTTTTTAAACGACGAACTTAAAGAGACAAATTAGTTTAGCGAAAAACCGCAAAGGACGCTTTGCTTCAATTTAAAGCTTTCAAAGGGATCGTTGAGATAAAGTTATTTTTTCCCTCGAAAAAGCCTCGGGGCCAATTGAGACATAAAAGGTGTCCGGCGAGTTGTAAAATAAAGACGAGACAGCAAAATAAACCTTGCCAGGACGAATTTAGACCCGCCATTAAAACAATCTTGTTTACTAAAAGTTCTTCAAGTAGTTTTCTTTCTTGAGTCTTGACATTAAGGAGAATTACCGTATACTCACCGAGTCCAGTAAGCTAAACGACATATATACAGGGTGTCCCAGGTTGAGCGTGCATTAGAAGTTCCTAGAGAACTACAACATCTAGCTCGGAGATTTTTTGCACATCATAGTTTCACAATCAGATCTATCGATTAAAAATATTTTCAATATGGCGGCACATCCGGAAATACCGGAAGTTGACAGCAAACTTTCTTATTTTAAATGGGGGTCCCCATTTTTTATTACATACTTAAATTCTCTCTAAAATTTCATGAACTTTGATGTCAAACATTCTATATCTAACATTGACCGTTTTTTAGAAAAAAAAATATTTTAAATTTTTGAACTTAAAAATTAGAGTCAATCAAAAGTGTAGTAAACATTTTTCGTAAGATTATTGACATACATGTTACAAAGTATATTTTTACAATCCTTTTTATAAAGTTACAACCTAAATAAAATTTATTTTTAATGATTTTAAAGTTTGACAGACATGCACAAATTGTTGGCATTTTTTTAAACAAGTAAAAGTAGAAAATATATAAAATTGTAGGTACTTTCAAGAAATATAGTTAACTGTAAGTGCTGTATTTTAAAAATCTATCAAAAATCAAAATCATCAGGATAATATTAAGTATTGATTTTCAGACAAGAATTAGATTACAGTGATGGTCAAAAGCATTTAGATATTGCTTTGGAATCTACAGATAAGGTATGGCAGTTTCATTTTAAAGAACAAGATGTTAAAGTTTGTGATAAAATTGTCATCAGAAATACTGTCCACTTCAGTATTTACATAGGAAAATATTGGAGGACGAAGCTCTACCTACTGCATCAGGTTAATTTAAATTCTGAATTACAACAACAGCAACAAGCAAGAAGGGCACCATTAAATGAATATTATACACATAAGTATTATTATACACAGAAAGACTAATGTTATACACATAAATATTAACATTTTGTAGAGCAACAACAAAATAAAATACCAAAATATGAACACCAGCAACTAAAACAGGAACCATTAAATGAATATTATACACGTAACTACAATTTAATCGAATAAAAAACGGCGTCAGCGATGCCTATGAAATGAAGATTGCTGTCATTTTATATGCAAAATGATATGGAGAATGTCATCGAGATGTTCATTTCCAAGTCAACTGGACGCCGTGTTTTTTCGATCATACAGTGTTATTATACACATAATAAGTAATATTATACACATAAACATCCCTTGATAAAGATCAACATTTTGTAGAGCAACAACAGAATCAAATAATGGAAATAATGGACCCTATTGCTCAAATCAAAAACAAAATTTCAGCATTACCACTTTATTGGTTATATCAATAAAATAAATTATTGAGTTTATGAGTCTAGATCCTACAAGCAAGCAGATCTATCACATAATTTTAAATGAAGATTTATCTATTATAGTATGTATAAACACTTTGCATCTTTTATTCAATGTTGTAATGAATTAGCAAATTGCAGGTAATTTATTCTAATAACGAAAAAAAAACTTTGGATCAAAAAATATTTTCTTCTGATGAGGTTTATGAATATTAAAGTCTGTTGAAGTTTGGCCATTATGTGTTGGTATACAATTTATTTATGATGTTACAGTAGTTAAACCATCCGAGTACGAAACATGTTTAAAATCCACTGATCTAGTATATATAATATAGGATATTTCTACAGATAGAGAAAAAAGATAGAGAGATAGAGATATAGAAAATTTCTGACGTATGGAAATAAATTGTCTGACCGTTTGACACTTAATGTCAAAGGAAGCTAGATAAAATCAAGAAAAATATCCGTTTTCAATTAAATATTAAATAACTTAAAAACGATTTATTTTAGGTATAGGAACATGTATAGTTAAAAAGTAATGAATTCAAAAACCTTCATTAGTGAAATACAAAAAGTGGGTCACCATTTAAAAAAAATGATTTGTGATTATTTTTTAATCGTTCAATTCCATGACAGCTACCGCCATTATTACTTACGAAACACAGCAAAGAAAAGAGCTCTGAGGGCATTATTTGATCTGAGGCCAAATATAGGAGGTCCAAGATCCTCAAAACGAAAATTATATTCAAGCGTGGTTCATTCCAAAGTCTTCTATGGGTCTCCGGCATGGTTTATGGTAACTTCCAATAAAAGGCTTATGGCCAAACTTAGCAGCTGTCAAAGGACAGTTGTTATCAGAGTAATAACCGCATAAAGAACCATATCTACTGAACGGAGTTGGAGTTCTAGCACGGATACCGTCTATGGAACAGTACATAGGAGTAGGTTCAACTATAGCGAGGAATAACTTAATGGTTAAGTGGTAAGAAAAATGGGACTCAAGTAGCAAAGCTCGATGGGCCCATTTTCTTTATAGAGGTGTGGATTTTGTTTTACAAAATCCTTTGGTTATAAGTTTGTGACACATCTAGAAGTATGTTAGAATTTGGATGATATGTCAGTGAGTCAATGTCGAGAAATTTGACAAGCGATAATTTATAAACTATAAGGTATAATTACTAGATATTTTGGTAATCTAGTCTTCAATAGTATGTCCTCATGTTCAGTGAAAATTAATATTATTGCTTTATTCATCACGAAGTTGCAGGGTGGATAAAAGTGCCACTACTACCTTAAAGAAAAGGATTTTTAGGAAAATTAAAAAAGAAAATTTTATTTGTCATGTTTAAAATCTACTTGAGATTGTAGTGCGACCTGGTTTCTCAACAATTTTTTGTTTAATATTTTATTAATTACTAGCCCGTAAGAATTAATGTCAGCATGTCAGCAGTCAAAGACATTTATGTCAGCATGAGAAAAAACAATATGGCGATATTATTATATAACTTGGTAATAATATTTGAGGGGTAGTTTTATCTCGTTGGAATTTAACTTTCGAAAAATACGTTTGCCAGAAATAAGCTTTTTACGTCAAGCAGTTTAAGCAGAATCGTGGTTAAGAAATTACCCAACTTTTTGGAACACCCTCCATGATTTTTAAAAAAAAATCAAAATATGTAAAAAAACCAAATAAATTATGCTTGTCCAAGCGTTTTCCCGAAAGACTAACCGTTTTTTAAATAACAAATATTGTAATATTTGATTCGCGTTTTCACCCTCTTGGAATTTGAGATTCGAGAAACCCCTCCTTATCGAACCTCTACACCCCACAGTCAATCCGTTTGCCAAAAATCAGCTTTAAACGTCAAGCAGTTCAAGCAGAATCGTGATTACTCAATGGTCATATTTTATGAAAGACCCTGTATAAATTTATAAAAAGTCTTAAAATATGTAAAACAACAAAATAAAATATACGTGTTTAAGAGTTTTTCTGGAAAACTCACCGGTTTTTAAATAAAAAATATTTTAATATTTGAGGGATAGTTTCACCCCCTTAGAATTCGAGTTTCGAAAAATCCCTTCTTATCGAACCTCTACACCCTAAAGTCAATCTGTTTTCCAAAAATCAGCTTTTTACGTCAGGCGCTTTAAGCAGGATCGTGATTAATCAATGACCAGATTTTTCGAAACACACTGTATACATTTTTAAAAAATTTTAAAATATGTAAAAAAACAAAATAAAATATACGTGTTTAAGCATTTTTTCGGAAACTAGGCCGTTTTTTAAATAAAAAATATTGTAATATTTGTGGGATGGTTTCACCCTTTTGGAACTGGAATTTTAAAAAATCCCTTCTTATCGAACCTCTACACCCTAGAATCAACCTGTATGCCAAAATTGAGTTTCTTATGTTGAGTGGTTTGAGCAGGATCGTGATTAATCAGTATGTCAGTCACTTAAGGATTTTATATATTAGTATAGATTGCAACAATAACAAAAGCATAGCATACCATATTTTGTGATTTATGGAAATTATTAACCGAATACCTCGTAAATTATATACGTATTTCCAATCCATTTTCGATATTATATGCAAGCAATTATCATATTTACATTCAATTTTATGCAGCCCCCTGTTTTATCGATCCAGTCTGGGACTGCTGCATCAAATTGGGGCGCGAAGCTGGAGCCAGGGCAGGATGGGGTAGAAAATGAAGAGACAAAATAGATAGAAAGAGATGGGAGGGAGTGAGATAGAGATATTGTGCATCTAGAAGTAGGTCAAGTTATTTGGGGTGAAATAACTGAATGAAACCACAAGCAACAAATGTCAGTTACTGTGTATCGTGTTATATCGTGTTACGTGTTACTTTTACCCACTATTTTATCTTGAATGAAACGAAGTAACGTTAATTTTAATAGATTTTAACATAAAAATGTTTGAAATATATGGTAAGTGATATTATTACTAAGTAAAAATGCCTTTATTCCATTTGAAAATATGGATATATGAATAAAAATACGATTAGGGCATCTTTTAACCGGCAAGGACAAGACACGAAAAATTTATTTTTCTAAGGCTTCTTCATTAAAAATTGATGTTTTTAACACAGCCATGGCACTCTAGATTGAAATATCTGTCCTTAAAAGATGTTATTGCAAAAAATAACTACAAATATAATCAATCAAGAAATGTAAATCATATTCTGCTAAATTATGAAAAAGTAATTTTCCCATGATAAAACTGTTTTAACTATTATGGTCAAAATAAGCTTAAGGTTTTAAAAGTGGTTTCTTAACGTAACCACATTTTTAAAATGTTATTATTTCTTCTTGAATTGATAAAATGGAGAATAAATATCTATACTAATATATAAAATCCTTAAGTGACTGACTCACTCATTAGTCACGATCTTGCTCAAACCACTCAACGTAAGAAGCTGAATTTTGGCATACAGGTTGATTCTAGGGTGTAGATGTTCGATAAGGAGGAATTTTTCGAAATTCCAGTTCCAAGGGGGTGAAACCACCACTCAAATATTACAATATTTTTTTCAAGTCAAGTTTCCAAAAAAACGCTTTACCACGTATATTTTATTTTGTTTTATTACATATTTTAAGCTTTTTTAAAAATGTGTACAGGGTGTTTCGAAAAATATGGTCATTTGTTAATCACGATCCTGCTTAAAGCGCTTAATGTAAAAAGCGGATTATTAAAACTGGGTAGAGGTTTCATAACAAGGGATTTTTCGAAACTCGAATTCTAAGGGGGTGAAACCACCCCTCAAATATTAGAATATTTTTATTTAAAAACCGGTGAGTTTTTTCGGAAAAAATCTTAAACATGTATATTTTATTTTGGTGTTTTATGTATTTTTTAAAAATTTATACAGGGTGTTTCATAAAATATGACCATTGAGTAATCACGATTCTGCTTAAACTGCTTGACGTTTAAAGCTGATTTTTGATAAACGGATTGACTGTGGGGTCTAGAGGTTCGATAAGGAGGGGTTTCTCGAATCTCAAATTCCAAGAGGGTGAAAACGCCCCTCAAATATTACAATATTTGTTATTTAAAAAACGGTTAGTCTTTCGGGAATTTTTTTTCAATAGTGTGTGCACTATGTGCGTATATTTTTTATTACTAACATCTATTAAATTTAAAAAATGTCTGTATTGTATAGTAATTATGTATAGCGTGCAGTATCTAATTAATAACTAAAAAAAATTAAAGTACCGCAGCGCGCTTCCTTACCACTTTTTGTCTCGCTAGCTCGTGTGTCACGACCTTTAATTTTTACTCCCAGCGCGCGTAAAGCCGATTAACTTCAAAATCTATATTTATATATGATATAACTGGTACTAGAAGTTGCATTTTATTTTATATTTATACAATATAAACTATATGTATGACTACAAACTTAACAAATTACTTATGAAAATCAATTTAATTAAGATCCTTATTAAAATAAGAAAATTAGTGGTACAAATATGCATTTAAGAAGAAGGTCAAGTTGTACGCGATTAAAATGAATGGGACATAGTTTCAGTTTAACAGAAAGCCTTCAAAGATGTAGAAAATTATCAAGAACGAGTATATATAGATCAAAGTATTTTAGAGTACATATACTCTGTTTTTTTTCTCAGGTAAGATTTCGACAGACGATGACAGAAGAGAAGCAGATGACGTCCCATACCAATCTATTTATTTTACTAAAAAAAGTTTCTAATTATTTTTAAGTTATCTATGGATGGGTTTAAATATAAATCCGTCATGCGTCGTGTCTTGTTGTTTTTAACCAGTTTTATTGGTTTATTTAAAAAATGACAGATCGTATTTCAATTTTATTGGTTTGACGGAACGATGAACGACAAACGGACGCCGATGCGTATGAACTTGCCTTTAGATTTTTGTCATTTTCGAGGCTTGTCAAAGTCTTGCCAAATTATAGGTTATAATTTTGTGTCAACTTTTGTTAAATACCCTGCGTTTTGGAAGATGATGCATTTTGATTCGTATTATTACGTGTGTTTTGTGTCTTTTGAAGTCAAGTGGAGGAAAAATCGAGTGAAAATTAACTGTAGACCCAGAGCACAGTTTATGGTTAATACTCGCTGCCCAGGCAGAAAGTCTTATACACCAATGAAGTTGCCATCGATAAAGTTTGTATACCATTTCGTCGTAGATAAGTGCATCTCGTATAAGGTAGAAGGATCAAACTAAACACATACTAAAAACTGGAGTAGCTGTAAAATATCGACATCACACGATAGGCAAATAATGGATTTTAGTACTGCAGAAAAATAATGTCAAAAGGTACTGGTTTAAAAAATTAAGATTAAAGTTAATTAATCAACCTTTAAGGTATAAAATTTGGTAGGTGTTATTATTAATAAAATAGTTTGTTTTATTTACCTATGTTGTTTTATTTATTCCTGTGGAATATTACAAATTGTATTTGTACATAAGTTATATTGATAAATATAATCATAAATGCGGGTAGTTTCATAAAGCTTGAAAGTAAATAATAGTTCTTTTTTATATTTTTTTGGTATGTAGTGTCTTGTTCTTGTTTGTTTTGTATTAACACATACCGTTTTTAGTAAATAAAATAACTCGATTACATTTTTTCAGTTTTATACACTCTTTTTCACAATATTTTGAAGTAATGACTTGTCATCTTGTCAATCAAATTTTAAATATTTCCTGCTATGCGTTCCAGTTGTACCAACTTATTTCTTTGTAAAATAAAATAAACTACTTTGAAATTAAAATGACAGACACATCTATCACTGTCAAGGATCTTCTCGTTGGACAGACTATACCCTAGAACTTTCTAAGTCTTATTATATTTTCTCAAGCAATTTGGCAGCGTTTAACTGTTATTAAACTGTTGTAACGCACTTTAATAGATATTTACGATAAAAGTGAGTAACAACGGAGTTAACTCGCGTGTATTGTACAATATTTTATCTACGTCTAACTATAAAAACACACAACGAATTTTAAAAATTATTGTACTTAACTATATACCTATCCTAAAAATCAATTACCTTAATACCTTTGTTCAAATAACACCATGCATGGCAATGTCAATATGACAGTAAATAATATTGATGTCACTAGTTTAAAAAATGAGCGATTCGGAAAGTATTCCCTCTGACATTGAAGAAGAGGTATTTAGAGCCATTTCTGAATTGCTTCCAGCAAGATCGAAACAGAATAGTGGCGAAATACCCATATAGGATTTTTTGGAGAGATGAATCCGCTACATAGGTATCGACATTTTTTATTGAAACAGAAGTATGAATATACATATTCTAAGTATGAAAATACTTAGAATATATACTTATAGTATATTCGGTGGTGCACCGAAAAAAAGTACACAACTATGGAAATGAAAAGGTACTTATAACATATTTTTCCAATTTAGTGCAAAATAAATGTTTTACAAAATATTTTTTTCTCTTTGGTAGTCATCTAAACAAGGAGTGCGGTAAGGAAAATGCGTAAGTTAAGTGCTTCTTAACTCAACTCACTGACATTGATAAAGCATTTTAAAATATAATGTAAAGGTTTTCCTTAACGATATCATAGACATTTACAAAATAAGGACAATTATTATTAAAAAAGCAGTTCAATTATTATTAAGATTGATTAAGTATTATGATGTATTGATATATTTCCCTAAAAATTACAAATTATTTTATGTTCTGTTTATACAGGGTTGTTCACCACATACGACACGGAATATTGTAGCTAAACGATTAGATTTTTACAAATTGTAAGTTTTGGGTTCGTTGAAGGACTATTAAAGCTTAAAAATATTTTTACAAGATACAGAGTGTCCCAAATAAATAAAAAATATCAAAGTTGTATTTTTTTAAATGGAACTCCCTGTATATTATTACGTTTTTAGTTTCTACGATTAAAATAAAGGTAAATTTGATTAAGGTTTATTACACTTAAACCTTACCGTTTTTGAAATATTTTCAATTTTGTGAAATTGCAGTAAAAATTTTTAAGCTTCATTTCTCCAAGGGTATCAAAGTTTTTAATATTAAATATTTACTGAAGTCTATTTACTGATCAGTTATTTTGTTGGAATAATAAAAATAATACTACCTCATACAGAGTGTCTAAAATTTTATTTTAAATTATTTGTAGCTTTAAACGGCAATAACTTGTTTAATTTAAATAGAACGCCCGAATATTATTGGAGAATCAGATGCACAATTTAATTGCCTATCAAATTGTATTATACCACTTTTTATCTATCCCTTCAAGTTTTCGTAGAAAATGCATTTTCTTATAATTTAGACCTCATTTATCAATATACCTATGAAATATTGACATTTTAGATTGTTTTTGTACAACAAATGTACAAAATGTACAGGCTAGTAATATTATCGTTTTTAGCAAAATAATAATATTACTAGCCCATTTGTATGCAAAAAGAAAATTATTTATATCTTTAAGAGTATATAATTAAATTAAATATACCACCATTATTTTCGCCCAAATACTAATTAATTACATACTTAATTATGTTCGTTAATAAATTATTCTAAATAAATGTGGATTTGAATCAGAAGTCAATATAATAATAAGTTCTGAAAATGAATGTCTCTGTTGTTATAAATAAGCATTTTTCAAAAAATCAAATATCATCTTTAAGGTGTTAGTTTTTACCACACTGTTTAATACACATACAAAATTCAATTTTTTAGTATTCGAAGCAATTATTAATCAACGCAAATAGTCAATTAATGTAGTTTGAATACTGGAATCATATTAATTGGTCCTCTTTAACAAATATTTAAACAGTTTTTTTTATTTTTTACTGAAATAAACAAACTATATCGACAATATTAATACCTGTATTCTTTAAAAATTTGGTACATCTTTAAAAATAATCTAAAATGTCAGTATTCCATGGGTATATTGATAAATGAGTTCTAAATTACAAGAAAATGCATTTTCTACGGAAACTTGAAGAGATAGCTAAAAAATGGTATAATACAATTTTATGAACAATTAAATTGTGCATCTGATTCTCATAAAATATACAGTGTGTTCCATCTAAATTAAACAAGTTATTGCCGTTTAAAGCTAGTAATTATTTAAAATAAAATTTTACACTCTGTATAAGGTAGTATAATTTTTATTATTGCAACACAATAACTGATCAATAAATAAACTTCAGTAAATATTTAGTATTAAAAACTTTGATACCCTTGGAGAAATGAAGCCTTAAAATTTTGACTGCAATTTCACAAAATTGAAAATATTTCAAAAACGGTAAGGTTTAAGTGTAATAAACCTTTATCAAATTAACCTTTATTTTAATCGTAGAAACTAAAAATGTAATATAATACAGGGTGATCCATTTAAAAAAATACAACTTTGATATTTTTTATTTATTTGGGACACTCTGTATCTTGTAAAAATATTTTTAAATTGTAGCTCTAATAGTCCTTTAGCTACAATATTCCATGTCGTATGTGGTGAACAACCCTGTATTTAATTTAAATTCTATTAATGAGCGGAAACTTTTTATTATTTATGTATTCTCGCTTGGATGAGAGCTTACCCGAAAATAATTTGATGTATATTTGATTAAATTTCAATTAAATATTTAATACGCGCCCACGACATTTCTGTTATTAATGCACGGATTTTATAAGCCAGAGCTTAATATTATTGAAATTTATGAACATAATAAGCATTGATGTTAGCATTTTAAGTCAAATTTTTCTTTAGCAGGACGAGAATATTATACCTTTGTTTCGATTTAAACAAAATGTATAAAATATAAAATTATATTTTTATTATTTTACTTTAATTTTATATTAAATAAAAAACATTTCTGAAATTGTCAGCTATAATACAAACATTTTCTAGAATCCTCTATTTATATATAAAAAAGGGAACAGGAAGTGAAAGAAAGCTTGTAAAAGCAGGCAGAATATATAACTCCCATCTCCCGTCCAAATTTTGCGATAAATTTCCGGTTAGCATTATTTGTATCTTCTCCCCGAGGACGTGCTGGTACACTTTGCGTGGCTAAAATTCTTGAAACCTTAAAAGCCCATTTGTATACATTAATTTTAGCGGAAATGAATTTTATCTTTTATGGAAATACAAACTCACAACCAAACAGCACCCAACAACGCCCTAATTACGCTCTCCTTCACGCGTTGACATTTTTTCGGTAATTCGATTAACATCTGAAATTATCACAACACAACACGACGCCAAGTTTGAATTCTTTTTCACTTATTTTTTACTACCCGAAACAGCATCACACAAACCTCGTACCTGAGTGTTTTATAGTCTCAATAACTACACTAGCAACAAACTAAAATACTTATATAACATGACAATACCGCGATTTTAATATTATTTTAATGCGATCAACATGACGACGAATTTCTGATTTTTGCCGTTGAAGCGCTCCGGTCGGAATTTGTTGAAATAAACTGAAATGCAGCGAGCCTATAATATAAGTTTGTTAAAATTGTTGAAGTAAAGATAACAAAGACTATTTTAACATTGGTATCTCACCAGAACACAAAGAATCAGCGGAAAGAACAGTTTAAAGTTCAAATAATCATAAAAGTAAAATAATTCAATACCCACCTAGTCGTAATTTTATCACACGCAATCTTTGTTTTAGATTGTTTGGTTTGAAGTATTTGTTTACTACGAATGCTTAATTAAAAGTAAATTAAGGTTAAAACATGAATAAAGTAAATAAACAGAAGATTGGTAATTAAAAGTCTAGGTAACGAAGTTAGATAATTTAATTAAAGGAAAATAGGGTTTATTATTGTACTATTGTACTAAAGTAGAGATATATAGCGAGACCAGTGCGGGATTGTGTGCCTGCTCTAAATACAGTGGACGAGTGAAGCAATGTTACATTAGTTTGCATACAGGGGAAAAGAAAATTACAAGGGTAAGGTTTTTTAGGTTTATTTTTAAGGAGAAGACGATCCAATGCAGATGTAACTGGAATATCTTTGAATAACAAGACTAAGGAAGGAGCATAATGCTATCCATGTATTCATGCATGGTGGGCGGAAAAAGGACTCTAGGGTGGGGATCCTTGATAGTTCTGTTTCATGGTACAAAGAATACAAGGTATGTAATTGCGCAGGTTGGTCGCTACGTCACAGGTGATAACAGGCGCTATTGGTCAGCATGCTCCGCGCGCCAGTTCAAATCGTCAAGATATTGTTATAAACCTGTTTTTTTGTTTATATACCGTCATTGAATTATCGCTAAGCAAGTTACTGTGGAGCAGTGCGTAAGGAGTCGGGCTAGGAAGCGAGAGACCCGAGTTCGAATCTCGGGCGGGACATAACTTTTTATTTATTTTTTTAAATACTGTTGTATTCTATAGTTTATTTTTGTAGTATAAAAAAGAACTATTTATTCTGTTATTTTTTAATCTCCGTTATTAATATAAATTGATTGTTAGTACAATACCTCATTTAATATAAAATAATATTCTACTTTTTGAAATGTATCGGGCCCTAATTGTACCTAAAAGTAATATATTTTTAGTGATATACCATATTGTAAACTATTTAATATTTTAGTCACTTAAAAAGTTAATTTGCATTGAATAATTGCCTACCATTAAAGGAAATTTGAGCTATATAATCCTTGATGGGCATATTCTGGGTATGCAAATACTTCCTTTAAATTTTGGGTGTCGTTCAACCGATTTATTCTCAAAACCAGAAACTTCTACATATAAAAAGAAGCAGAGGTCACTAATTATAATAAACTTCACCCTTGGTATTACTTCCACTAATTATAATAAACTTCACCCTTAGAATTACTTCTATCACAATTACAATACGTTCATCTGCATTGGCATTTTCTACTTTTCGATGGGAAACAATA
This sequence comes from Sitophilus oryzae, assembly GCF_002938485.1. NCBI lineage: Eukaryota > Metazoa > Arthropoda > Insecta > Coleoptera > Curculionidae > Sitophilus > Sitophilus oryzae. The sequence continues at coordinate 127,568 of NW_022146927.1, read as the reverse complement.
AACTTCCCAATATTTTTTAAATGATGTAACAATTCCTCTTGTGGTTACTTTTCCATAGATATCCTCAACTCTGTCCTCATGTGAATTCAGAGGCAATGAAAATGAAAATTATTTACCATAAACATCGCAAACTAAAAACCTAATAAACAATTTTATACCGAATATAGAAATAAATTCAGTATTCTTACCTATCGTCCAAATCCATGTTAATAGATAATTATTTTTTTAAATATATTTTTGGAACTGCTGGTTTTAGTAATTATTAAATTAAACGAACTAAAAAGTCTTAAAAATAAACAATTCTTAACCATAACCCCAAAAAATGCAGATCTCCTGTCAACTTTCTTTATTTTTTATTTATTCATTATTTTCCTAGTGACGTCACAGGTGGTATGCGCGAACTGAACGAAATTGGCGCTGCTATCGATCATACCTTGTATTCTTTGTACCATGGTTCTGTTTGACGATTCATTTGACACATTTGAATTTGATTTGAAAGTTTGTGGATTTGTCAGTCTTTACGCAGCTTATTTTACGTTATTTATTATTTATTCTACTACTGATAGTTGTATAAAGGTAGTAAATCTAGATGGAAATTGTGGCAGAACCTAAATTAACAGTGATACTATCGCGATTTATCGAAAAATACTCTAAAATAGTTGGTTGTGTGCCGTGCGGTAGATCTCGGCAAAAATCGAGTGAAATAATGGAACAACTTTTCGCTAGTAAGTGACTATATAATATAAATACGTGTAGTAAACCGATCATTTATAAAATTCACTTAAAATAACTAATTATATATTTTTTCTTGCATTTTTCTTTTATTTACTACTTGTCACAGATTAGATGTCAAAGAATTTAGATACGTCAATTTCAGACTTACCTGCTTCAGTAGCGTATCGGATGTTTGTTTTAATAAATAATTATTAGTAGTAAACGGTTCTGTTTCACGTATAAATTTATAAAGAAAAAGAACATTTAATACACGTATTGGGTCTACGTGTAATCCTAGTATATCATAAATTGCTAATATACGTTTACCATCTTGTATAATATTGGTATATACGATTATAAAATGAATATAGGTACCTTAAATATATACGTTGAAGTCGCGGACATATTGCAGTTTATTATACGTTTCACATTCTTTGTCGTTTACCTAGATAAGACGGACGGTATTAGATCAGTTTAAACGTATAATATACCATAGTGTGTTGCTTGGGTTGTATCGATATATTCTTAAAGGAGAATTCTTATCCTTCTTCTCTTTTTGAGAATCGATTAAAAATATAACACTGATGAAGGCTGTATTGTTGGCCGAAACGTTTGTCTATAGACTAAATAAAGATTTAAATAAAAATATATAATTCAGCGTGTTCGGAACCTAATGTTCTAAGAAAATCAATTTAAGAATAATAGCTGTTTATATATTTATAATTAATTTATTTTTGTTTTCTAAAATATTTTGACTAAAAGAAAATACGTAATAGTGAGCAACGCTGTGCCGGTGAAGCTTAATCACGTGACTAAAAGTTGATTTGATATGAACTGTAAATAATTAGTACGAATTAAGTTGTTGTTACAAATTTGTTAAGAAAAAGCAACAAGTTTTTTTAACGATTTTAGCACTATACTAGTAAACAAGTATTCGTTAATAAAAAAAACATAAATAACACTAACTTTTTAGTTAATATATCCCCATCCATAAAATACAAACAGAATCATTAATTCTGAATCCAGTAGGATGTTACAAAGAAATTTTTTTTTTAGTTTCGCAATACCTTTTTTTAGAATGTTTTTTCTTTAATTGGAATATTAAAGAATTACAGATAAATAAGGACTGTAATTAATTAAACGCCATGACAAACACCCAATATCATTTGTTTCATTAATCAGACATGAAAGCGGTAAAACATAATTCCGTAATGTATGAGACGCAACTTTTAATAAATTAGTTTTTTGTTGAATTACTGCAACTGTCAAGTGTAATAAAATTAATATGTGGCAGTTTTTAGAAGACTTTAGTTTAGTCTCTAGTTTTATATATTTTATTAAGTATAATAGTTATTTACAGTACAAGTGGGTTTATGAACATGATTACAACAACGAGTGTGAACGATTAGAACGACACGAGTTATTGTTTGTTTGAATTGAATTTGTTGTTGAAGTTGAAATTGCTGTAAGTTGGACTAATAGTAATAATAACTATAATAGTAATAATAGTTAATAATAAATTAGGGAAAATATGTACCTAATTTATTAATTTTATTTTTATTTTAATTTTATTAATTCAGATAAAATTGCGTTTATCTCATCAAGGATACCGAATTCGACAAAATATCAAGAAATAACTTTTAATTGAAATTAAAGCGTCTACACAATTTTGATATTCAAAGAAAAAAGTCAGTGGCGCACATGTCTTTTTTTGGAAAGCTTTAAAATATGTCGCATTTATAGTAACTTTTACCCACAAAATTTTATTTGGAACGGTAAAATTATAACAAATCGAAAAAATTATAAGTCTTTAACACCCTGTAGCTACGAAAGGAAACAGAACAGGACCTATGTTAATATGAAAAATATATCTTAATTTACCTGAGGAATCTCCCCAGGAGAGATGGCACATGCTTTTTGAAACACCCTGTATAAACCATTAAACATATTGAAATACTTTAAATGCAGAAAATGTTCATTTTTAACTCTCAAACTAATAAAAAATAATAAGTTTTAACTATTTAAAAAAACAAAGAAAATTATTATATAATTTAGAAAGTTTAGCGTAGAATTTTGAACACCCTGTAAGATTTATGATCACTATAGTTATAGCACAGTAATACCATATAAAGTAAATACCTAAAATAGTTTTGATTTCAGAACAGTTCTTGTATTTCTACATATATTGTGTCATAACATAATAAATTATGATACACATCTTATAACTTTTTTCAATTTAATATATTTATTCCTTCCCAATTCTGACATTCTATTTAATACTGAAACTAAATAGAAAATAGGTATTTTTACATATTTACTAAAGTATTTACTCAAAAAAGAATTATTCATTCATAACATTCAGATATTAAAAATAAAATTATTTGTAAATATGAAATGAAAAATAACAACATACTTATAAAAGATTTTTAATTGATCCCGATAAATGTTATAGATATATTACAAATTAAAATAAATCTTACCCTCGATCGTCTTCTTTCTGTGCCTCTTTGATCACCGTTGCCGCCGCAGTCGCACGACGAACTGTGACGAAATCAACCGACTGGCAATGCGACGATTCGAGCTACGACCGAAGTGGACGTCACCAAGCGGATGCAGTTTTCACGAGGCGATCCATACAGGTCTTGGGTTATATGGCAATCGCTCGGTCGTTTTCGTCACTCTTCGTTTCGGGACGAGCGCTGAAGGTAAAACGCGTGGGGGTAGGTTTGGTCAGGGTTGGTACGACGAGAAATAATTGCACGGTTTAATGAAAAAGAGTGGAGAGTACTGGAATTTACTCTTCTTTTTTACTGGCCTACTGAAATTACTGAGGTAATAACAAATTTCTGGTGGTGTTTGTTATACTAAGTTTATCCAAGATTCATATTTGTGTTGAACACAGTTTAAGAAACAGATATGTTTAAGGATGTATTCCGTTGCTTACCTTGGTTATGGCTTTATGTTCCGTTTCTATAGGCTTCCTGAAAGTTTTCTTATTACGGAACACGATTCCTGAAGAATTCGGTTATAACTGTCACCAAGCTAACCAGAGCGAGAAGGCTGGTTTTTCTGGGTTTGTTTGTCAATTAATATCATTTATGTGACAGAAATCAAGCAAATATTAGAAGTTCCAGTAAAATTCTTATTTAATTTCTAAAATTTGTAATAATATTTTGTATTTGCATCCAAAAGCAATGGAAGTAGGCAGTAAAGGTAAATAAATTTCATTAACTATTGTTTCTTAAAGTCAGGAATATTTAAAGAAAACATGAAAAACAAGACAATAAGTAATCGTGAATGTTTTTTAAGCTATAAAAATATAAATATTGATTAGATTTGTTTATTTATTAATGATCTGTTTTAATATTGGACCTGCAAATCTTCACTTGAGCTGTCTAACGAGTTTAACAGTTTATTAATAAAGTACTTTTTATTATTAAACTCCATTGAAAAGAAGAAGCAAATGTAAAAGCAGAAAATAGGCACATTAAAAATGCATAAAAGATACATTTTATAATAGACGTATTGAAATTTAGAAAACGTCAACATTTGACGTTTCCAATATTTTACCCAACCGTTCCGTATCAAACCGATACTTTTCAAGAACCGCTCTTTACCGTAGTTTACCAGTCTGGTTCGCCTGGTTTTGCAACGGAATACAGCGTAAGAGCGCTTGCACACATACCGGCAAAATCGGTGCCGGAGCCGGCGACGACTTTGCAAACGTTCCGACAGTTGTATTTAATTTTATTGTATCGGAGTATATGTGAAGGAACTAATTTATTTATATTGCAATCGATTTGAGCAGCGGCACCGGCACCGATTATCCCGGTGTGTGTGAAAGCGCTCTAAGTCTGTCTAACGGGTGGATCTCTGACAGTGACAATTGTGTCTATCATTTTATTTCACCGGAAATTGTATTTTCTGTCATTTTTTGGATGTCGTCTGTCAAAATCTTTGACGACTCGTTGGAGAGACTTGGAAGACATTTCAGACACACTATATAAATATACAAGCTATACTGCTTTTTTAAATTTATTGCATTTACATGCCTCCGTTCATCGGATATACGATTTGCTTGTGATTGGTGTCATTTCCATATCGATTTCACTGTTTTATAGTCTAGAAAATGAATAACTTTGAATTTTGACCGTTATTTTTTACCAACATGGCAAATATAAAATCCCTCTATCAGAAAAGTTACTGATATCCTTTAAATTGAGTGCCTGAACGAATCAGATAGGTAACCCTTTTTACTTTCGTGAAATAGAAAAGAAAAATGATAAAACAAGTGACAGTTCTTACTCTTCTTGCAAAAATCTACACGAAATGTCATAATTGTCAAAACTAAAATGTCATCAGCTTTTGACATTTCTAATTATCAGACCAATGCCGTCTCTAATAGAACAGCCTCGGAGCCAGATTTATGACGTCACGCTAGTTAGATACTACGGATTAATAAATATGTTGTAGAATACACGGAAAACATAATCGTTCCTCGTATTTTTGGTTATACTAAAACGTTTTTTTAAAACAAAAAAAAAATAATGAAAACCCAAATGAAAACAGCGTTTATATAATAATAATCAGCGTTTTTCCCGAACCTAAATTCCAAGAAAATCAAAAATTTTAGAATCATTTTACATATATAATGACAGCCATCTTTATTTCATAGCCATCGCTGACGCTGTTTTTTCTATGATATTGTATTATTTGCAAATATAATTTTTCGAATATTGATACTTGCAAAATATACATATAAATTTTGTGAATGCAAATAATAATACATCACTATTAGTAGATATTGAATGTTTTTTGTTAAATTAGATCGATTTTCAAACCACAAAATTTAAAATATATTTTACATTTTACCCATTATGTTATGTACCTATTCATTATTTGTATATTGTAAAACATTTGCTGCATTTGTATGGTTCGTAGTTTATTTATTTATTACTAAAATAAATAGGTTGTGATATTTCATGTAAACTATGTATATCATTTTTAAAATACAAACCAAAAATACGAGGAATAATTATGTCTTCCATTTATTCTAGAATATATTTATTAATATGTAGTATCTAACTAGCGTGACGTCATAAATCTTGCTCCGAGGCTGTTCTATTAGAGACGGCATTGCGTCAGCATGGCTGCAAGTTGCTAACCTAATAAAATTAACACTAGAAAAGCCCGCGGGAACTGTCAAATTCAAAGTTATTCGTTTCACAGACTATACTTATAGTCTAACAGCTAGCAACATTTTTGAGACAGAATTTTAAGGAAGCTGGTTCTTTAATACATCTTTAGCTATGCTCTCCTGAACAGAGTGCGGATCGTCTGGCTGCCGGTAGAAGTTCCGTGCACTACTGCGCATCTCGAATTCGCCCTGTATTTCAGGAACTAACGAAGGAGGCTAGGACCAACCTTTATGTAACATATTTAGTTGAAGTGGATGTAGAATGTAAAATGAGTAAAAGGGCGGGTTAATCACTGCAACCTTAGATTTTAAGATCTAAGGTGCCCCCCTTCCTTGAGTCATCACATAGTCTAAAACCCATCATACCCCTGTTGTAGAGGGGTATAATGGGTTTTATGGGGGTATAAGGGGTATGAGGGGTATTTCCCACCTCCTCTCCTGTAGTTCTTCCTCCGAGGGTACACACCCTTCTGCGGTTGGAGTTTGGCCCTCCGTGCCGCCCTTCGCAGTCGAGGAGTTTGCCTCCGGCTGAGGAACCCGTGAGGTGGAGGATGGAGGATCTGTCTCCATTTTCTCCACCTTAGACCTGATACCGGTGTTGTCCCGTATCTATAATAGAGAATATGTCCCTCTTTCTCTTTTGCCTCCTTGGATTTGAGGTCAATTCCTACTCTGAGGACCTGACCATGACCCTCCTCACACCATGACTCACTCCTCCACATTTTGTAGATCGTTATGTTGCGATCCGATCACCACTACTTCGTCTAGTATAGCCTCTTCTAGATACGTTTGCTGGTCGTTGTAGTAAGTAAATAAATCTAGATTGAGAAAAAAACAATTAACAAAATGTACCGCATTTTAGTACAAATTTAGTACAAAAAACTGAAATGACCCTATCGCAGGATTTTATCAATGGATCCCCTCTGGCGCATCCCGATGCAAGAACAGTTGAGGTCCGTAGAGGGTAGTGGGGGGAGAACATTAGTTGGTTAAAAACGGGTGGTGGGGGAAAACCAGAGAAGTGGGGGCAGTGTGGCGTCCAGGGGGTACTTTACAAAAAGGCACAGCGAGAAAATAAAAAAAACCGTTTTTAAACTCGGAAAATGTCTGGAAAAAATCTGTTTTTGCGCTCTGGAAATAGGGACAAAATTGGCCTGGTAACTTTTTTGTGTGTTTTACCCTAAAGTTTTTAGTGAAAGGCTTATTCACACATAGTCAGTCGCGTCACAGTTCCGTTCCGTCAAACAGTTTCTGTTACGATGAAAAATATACCGCTGATTCTAATTTGATCAGCAGCGAAACATTGATGCGTCGCATTCTTTCAAATATTGTAATACGTTTTTATTTAAATAACTGAGATCTAGGTCTATAATAAATTAAAATTCCCAATAAACCGATACAAATAATTTAAATTCAATTTCCAAAAAAAAACGTCCAAAGCATCAATCAGCAATGATACGACGAATAATAGTGCTGTATGCATGTGAAACGTGGACGTTCAATACAACAGAAAGTTCGAGGCTAGAGAATTGGGAAAGAAAAATACTGAGGAAGATTTTTGGAGGAAAGAAGATAGACAACATATGGACTAGAAGAACAAATGAAGAATTAAAGCAACTACATCGGACACCGAGTATAACGGGAATAGCAAGAGCACAAGCGTGTGTGGCTAGGACACATTAAAGGAATGGCTGGCAAATTACTAGTATGATAATAAAACGTGAAACAGGTGGAAAGAGAAGGAGGGGTTGATCGAGCACCAGATTGAAAAAGGATGTTGTAGAGGACTTGAGAAAGATAGGAGTGAATGTGTGGAGAATAAAGGTTGAAAAAAGTTTCCGGAATACAATTCGGACCACCCTGTATATAATCGTAAGTTGAATGCATCTTTCTAAAGCGTAGATTTCTGTCTGTCCTGTCCCTGTTTCTGCTTCGGTTTTGGAAGCATCTCCATCTTTGTCAGATAATACCTACTTTATCTGTAAAATTACTGATTGTGCAAATATTTAGAGAAATCCAGTACAACTAACTCAGTTGGAGGACAATTATTCTCTAATAAGTATGAATAGCTGTTACAGATATTGACTGACTTGACTGAGACGTATCTATCATGTGTGAATATACCTTAAATATTAATTCTGTTCTTTTGCAATTTTAGTTATTGTTCAGTTGGTGAAAATTGTCACTGTGGGATATGAAGTGTATAATTGAAGCGAATTGGAAATAACGTCATAGGAAATATTTGGGTCCAGTTGCGTAGAATAAAAAAATGATTTTTGAGATGAAAATGCATATTTTAATAATAATTTTTTTTCTAATAATCATCAGTGTTAAATAATCTTTGTAATAACTAAAAAAAAGCAAGTAATAATAATCTTTGTGTAACAAAAAAAAACTTCAATTAAATGAAATAATATATATTTAATATGATTCTTATATTTATTTAATTCTTACTTTTTCTGTATGTTATTAAATGCTTCTAAAATTAAAATATTAAAATAAAAAAAGGAAATGTGAATCGTGTACCAAGAAGTTATGATAATATAAAGTCTAAATATTTACTTGTACTATTTCAGTACTACTGCATAGAAAATTATAGCAAAAAAATCTCTATAGTTGAATGAAATACTATAACCATGGCGAGTCTTACAGAGCGAGTCTTAAATGCGTTAATAAATGCTTCTAAAATTAAAATATTAAAATAAAAAAAGGAAATGTGAATCGTGTACCAAGAAGTTATGATAATATAAAGTCTAAATATTTACCTGTACTATTTCAGTACTACTAAATAGAAAATTATAGCAAACAAATCTCTATAGTTGAATGAAATACTATAACCATGGCGAGTCTTACAGAGCGAGTCTTAAATAGTCTTTCGCCGTTTATGTCTGGTTATATGTTTTGGTAACTTTCTTTTTATGTTTTTTTTTCTTAATAAAACATGGATATGATGGCGCATTATATTAAATTAACGAACCGTCATTTTTTATATATTATATGTTCCTAAGGTCTTACTTATTTATTTACTGTTCCTGGCGTCCAAATAAAGAAAAACCTAAAAATATCCAAGATAATCGTATATTTTACCCAAGATATTCCAAGCACGCGTCTCAGAATAGCTGTATCATACTGAAATGGCGAAAAAAGTTGGCAAAAGTGCCGTGAAAACCTTTTTCGTTGGTAATAGAAATATCCTCAAACATTTTCTATTGATATTAACCTATATAAAGTTGTTTTTATCTATAAGAAAAATCTCAAAATAGATATACACTTTTCTATACTCTCTGGAAATAGCAGACACTTATATTTTATTTGATAAAATACTGTTATTCCAATCTTTAACTATTTATATATACACGTACAAAATTCATCACATAACTTTAATACGCTGATGCAAGTTGTCAAATACCTACCTAATTTTTGAACTAATTTCAACGACAAGAAGTTTTCATTGAACAAAAAGAATGTTTTGTTGAAAATAAAACTAGTATAATTTTTAACATGTCTTTTATATTGATACATACGTACATCCTTAAACAATTATAATGTATAAAATAAATATATAATACTAATGTACATTAATTACAAGTCGTTTTCTTATTAGCCATCATTAATATTTGAAAGTTTTATCTATAAAACAGTTCAAATAAAAATATAATTTTATTTATTACAACCACAACATCCTTGATAAAATCTAAGGTTTATGGCTAAATATGGTAGTTTTTTGTTTTGTACAACAACTTTAAGGTTTTTAATCACATTTTAAACAAAAGAAAATAGGAATATAACCATATTATAATTTAAACAAATGCAAATTTTCATTCGTTAATTCAGCTTATTCATTAGACGGCCTGGGGTGGAACTTTGTAACTAAATAGCGATCGGTAGCGATGAAGAATACTGACCTTGGCCGTAGAAACTAACTGGCAAGCGACAGTATTCTTCGTTTTTACCGATAGCTATTTAGTTACAGAGTACCACCCCTGTCGAGTTACGACCGTTTATACGGAACTCTGCGTACCTAAAAATTTGAAATATTGAGATTAATAGTGAAAATATATATAGAGTGTTATATATTTTCGAGAAGCCCAGGCCAAGCTGAATAAGAAAATTTAAAAATATACAGGGGGTTCTATTTAAAAAAAAACATAAGTATAGTTAATATCTCAAAAAATATTTTTTTCGAAAAAAGTCTGACTACGCCACTGCATTCTACCCAGAAAAGCGCCTTTAGAATGTATAATTCATTTTTCCGTGGTTGCTGAAATAAACAAACTATCGAACATCTTCAAAACGTACAAAATTTGAGAATCCTCCTGTAGCTTCGAAACCGATCAAGATAGCCATTTGTAATTTTTTCAAAAAAAGAACCCGAGGCTGCAGTATCAAAATTTGAATATTTCTCACGGTTTCCTAGGTATCCTATAGAAACAACCAAAATGGTCCACCCTGTACAGGGTGTCCCATTTTAGTTGAAATCATACGGTATCTCCGTTATTAGTGAAGATAGAACGGTGCGGTTTTCACAAATCTGTCCCATTTTTTTGTCAAACGGAAGATGCCGTAAACAAAATTTTCATAGCCCTCTTCGTTTCTGAGCTGCAGGGTCTTTTCGAAGTCTTTATGATCCTCCCTGGAAATAGTGGAAATATTGACTAGTATTAAAATATCCAGTGGCGGTGTTATTATAATATATTTTATAATAATTAGTACATGCTTCTCGCAAATATTACTATTATTTCTCTAATTTCTCTAAAATTGTCCATGTATATTCTTTTTGTAATTTTAAAGACTTAAATTTTTTTTTTGTATTTGTATTGTGTATTTTTTGTTGTTTGTATTTTTTTTGTGATTTTGTTGTTTGTGAGTGCTTTGTCGATGAAGCTGTTTTGGCTATTTGTACAATAAAGCGTTGTTTGTTTTGTTTGTTTTGTTATTTAGCAAATTGCTAAACAAACTGTATATACAATTTAACATATTTTGATAAAAAACCGCGCGTCTCTGGATATTTTATGAACGAAATCGGCCATGTTTTTTAAAAACTGCGTTTTCCTTACCGTTGCCTTATTGTTTCAGATCCGTTTGTCAGACTTATACAAGAACAGGCTAGGTAAATGACCTTAAGTCGACTGGCTGTCTAATAAATAGGCTGTAAATTGTTTAATTGGGTTTGTTCCAACACAGAAATTTGTACCGTTGTACTAATCAAACTCAAAACCTAATTTTTAATTATAAGTTTTAATAACAAATTTTGTATTTTATTAGATATATTTACTGATTATTTAGTACGAAAAAAAAAGCGTAACCGTACCAAGAACGGTTTTTCTCTGCTATGTTGGAACAAACCATTTGTCTAAATATATTTGAATTTTTATGGTTTCTGCTCTAATGGTTGATCTCTTTTCTTATAAATTCTTGAGCAAAATTAACAAAAATAATCTCATTTTAATCTTTAATACTATACAAATTTAAATCTGTTATTTCTATTGAATGCCTGTTATACTGGTTATCCAAGGTTTGAAGAACGTTGTCCTCATGTATACGCCTGGTAGATACGGTGCAGCACATTTGATACCGTGCGATACTGTGCCGGCCAGTTCATATCTCGTGTCCGGTCGTTGTAATACCAGAGGTCCACCAGAATCACCCTGTAAATAAAAAAGAAAAATCAAATAAAAGTACTTACTAAAATTGTTATAGTTAAAAAGTTAAAAATTTTGGTTTCGGTCAACTATCCAGTCACAAATTTGTTTATAGTCTAATTTACCTTAAAATGAACTTCTTAGATTATCTGAATAAAGTCTGAAACATGTTTCTTATAAAAAATATTCTAAAAAACGTTTTTATTTTCATGGTTGCCAAATCAGCTAGATGTATAAAAAGTTCTTTGCCTCGGGTATAGATACCGCCACGTTTTGAAAACAAAACGAAATTGAACGAGACAACAAGGAACGCCAAAAAAAATCCATACGCCTTTCTCCGCAATTTTACGAGTAGTTTTTAGGCGCTTTTAAGAAACAAAAGTAGGTCGAGACAATCCGAAATAGGGTAAGACAACCGGAGTTAGGCCATGAAACGCTATCAATATAAAATAATGTGGCAAATAACCCTTTATATTTTTGATAATAAAACTAAATAATAATTTTACTGTTAGCCAAACATGTTGTTATAGTTGTGTTAAACTCTATAATCTCTTTGAGTGTATATAAAACGTTATTATTGAAGCTACAAAGTTCAAAACACAAGGTTAATTTAGTCTACAAAAGTTTACATATCAACTAAGTAAAGCCTCAAAAAGGTTTATTTTGTTCCGCGTTTTGATACGGGTCTGACAGCTTTCAGCAGTTCAACCAATTATAATAATTGGCAAAATTTCACTCTATGCCCAAGGAAACTACTGATTTATGTAAAACATGAAGATTAAATTTTCTCCTAAATTGTTGTTAAATATCACGATAATACTGTATGATCGAAAAATATTAGTCTGAAATATACCTAATTATTAATTGGAGAAAAGGGGGGGAAGACTACCTTACCAAAAACCTAAATCCTCTGATGGCGAACTAGGTCAAAGATCCCTTTAGCGTAGCTAAATAGAAGACTAAACTCCACTAGAGTCCACAAATCCACAAAATTTCAAATCAAATTCAAATGTGTCAAATGAATCGTCAAACAGAACTGTCAAGGATCCCCACCCTAGAGTCCTTTTTCCGTCCACCAAGTCATAATGGTACTTACCTCGCATGAGTCTTTCTCTCCTGTCGTGTACCCGGCACAAAGGAACGACTCTTGTATTACTTTTGAATGACCAGCAGTCCTGTACATGTCTTGACATATATGATTCTCCATTATAGGTACCTAAAACATATTTTGCCTTAAAAAATAGCCCAAAAATTTATTTCCAATACATTTTTTATCAGGTTAAGAAAAATATTTCAATCGTTGAATGAAAGACTATGGAAAATAAATTCAGAAAACGTCATAAAAACTGCAAACATTCAAATCGTATTCAAATGTATCAAGTGAAACCTTAAACAACTCACAAAAATGTCTACGTCTTATGTCTTCTATAGTTATTAATGATACAAGTTCGATACGAACATCAAGTTTCATTAAAAAGTTCGTATCGAACGTGTATCATTCAAAATTTAATCTACGACGCGACACGAGGGGAGATTTGATTTAATTTAAAATATCAGAGATATCCTCATAAAAATTAAAATTCAAAATTATCAGGTGCCCATATTAGTCGACGCCGTAGTAACCGTGCTTGTTGATTGTTTCCATTTTGACTTTGACAACTCAATTATTGATGTTCAATTTTGTGTTAAACGTTCAGTTTTAGTAAAAAGCAAAAAATAATATTAATATGGGTGATTCTGATTCTGAAAATGTCCCTTCGGATATTGAAGGCATTGCGCAAAACGTTGTCGATTTCCTAATTCCCGAAAAATCAAGACAAACGTACGAGCAAGCCTATGTAAAACTTGAAGATTGGTGTAAAAGGAAAGGAATCAAGAATAGTAGTAAGGAAAAGGTTCTCCTGGCATATTTTGAACATCTTTCAAAACATAGGAAGGCTTCATCACTTTGGGTATATTATTCCATGCTACGTTCAGTTATATCAGTGAAAAAAAATACAGATATTAGTAAGTACGTCTATTTAATTGCATTTCTAAAAAGAAAATCGGAAGGATTTCGGTCAAAAAAATCGGGAATTTTAAGAAAAGAAGACATAACTCGTTTTTTGTTGGAAGCTGATGATAAAACTTATTTCCTGACAAAAGTTTCATTGATAGTGGGATTTGCGGGAGCCTGCCGGCGTATCGAGTTGACAAATCTGCAGCTGCAAAATGTTAAAGATGAAGGACAATGCATTCATGTTATTATTCCATTTACGAAAACAAAGATATCACGAGATTTTTTTATAACGAAAGGGAATGTTGAAGGAATAAACATGGTGGAAATAGTTCGAAGATATATAGCTATGCGGCCAAGCAACACAAAGCATACTCGATTTTTTGTGGGGTACCGAAATGGAAAATGTATTAAGCAACCCGTTGGCATTAATACTTTAGGGAAAATGCCGTATAAAATAGCATTGTTCCTAAGTCTTCCAAATCCACAACAATACACTGGACATTGTTTCCGTAGATCGTCTGCGTGGTTGCTTGCAGATTCAGGAGTGGATTTATTAACTGTTAAAAGACATGGTGGTTGGCGCTCTAACACAGTGGCAGAGAGCTATATAGAAAATTCCAAAGAAAATAAGAAAAAAGTGTCATGTAATATTTTGGGTAACATTTCTGGCAATGATGGGTCTTCAACAAGTTCAAGCACTCAGGAAATAAATTTACTATCTAAAAATTCAACTCACCTGTCATCGTCTGGAATTAATTTAACCCATTGTACTGATATTATAAGTAATGTTTACAATAAATAAACGTATTTAGGTACCTTTTTTTGCTTGTTTCTTATTTTAAAATTTGCGTGTTATTATGAATTCATAATAGCACCATAGATAAACGAAACAAGTTTAGATTGGAAAGTGCCCATAAGGACAATGTAAACTCTATTTGGCGCTATTCTTGCAACGGTCGCGACCCAAAGCTTTTGAAAATTTCGGAGCGGTTCGGCTTTTTCCGGAATTATATCGCCAAATATTGTTTATTCAAATTTATGATTATTTTCTTTTAATTTTATAAATAAAATACAGTGCGTTGCATACAAGAAACTTTATTTTATATAAGGACATATATGAAATACCTTATATAATATATGAAACATTGGAAACCGACGTTATGCCACGATGCACGATGGTTTTTGCAGTTCACAGCACAGCTTTTTAAGTTTTTAATGCCACTTTTTCACAATTATCACGGGTTGGAGTAAATAAAACTTAAATTAAACTTACAAGATAGCAATAATTACTTTGAAAATGAAAGATCGATGAAAAAATTAAAGATTTTATAATTTTTGAAGATTCTGACTTTGACGAGAGAAAATTATTTCTGTTTGTCTTTGCGGTTGTTCTTAGCAACCGTTATAGCAGCGCCAGATCGCGTACAACGGTCGCGACCCAATATAATTTCGGGACCCAAAATTTTGACGGGCTTTCCAATCTAAACTTGTTTCATTTTTCTATGAATAGCACTAGTGCTATTATGAAAGCCATAATGACGTCCAAATAACAATGTTAAATGTGTCATAATGACATTGTCGTAGATTAAATATATAATTAAACCGTTGATTGAAGGAATAAGAAGATCCGCAACCTTATGGGCGATTTCATTGAACAAAACCTGTCCGAGATGTAGCTGGCGTTACCGTCAGCCTGTCTGAGATTTAGTTTAACTAAATGATCTAGTTCAACTGTTCAGGGTTATGTTATTAATTGTAAATATTCCTTTATTATGAACTCTATTTAGTTAATGGAACCTGTTAAAGAATGATAATAATAATAATAGCTCCCGTATATAGCGTTTAACGCCTTGGGAGTAGCAAGGTACAGCTTGCTATACTAGAGCCGTTCGGTATACAAGGAAGGTAATGTGGCTAGCACTACGCTTCAACCGCCTATTATTACATCAGGATTGTGAATCCCAAGTACTCATTTAAGGCTGAGTCGACCTAGGTACCCAAACTATTTTTATTTTAATAAAAATAGTCGGCTGATGAAATGCCGGGTGTGGGAATCGAACCCACACCTTGAGATTGGTAGACGAGAGCCTGTACCTCTACGCCACCGGGCACCTTGTTGAAGAATGATGTTTCTGATATATTATAGAAGAGTAACACATTCTAATAAGTTAATAATTATAATATAATAAAGAATATCTTAGTACCTGTACTTCTTGCAAGACTGATGGTACAGCTCCACCATATCTTAATCTGCCCCAACCTGTTACAGTGGCCATCCTTCCAGTAAAATCTTCATTATCCCTTGGTAGGCATATAGGAACTTTAAAAACATCAATTTAATTAGTATATTTTCAGACTCTTTTTGATCACTGTAGGAATAGATTAAACAATAGGTTTGTACCAACACAGAACTTTGTACTACTCTAGAACAGTAATTGGAACAAGGTGGCATTTGCTGTCCTCCATTCGCGAACTTCGAGTTCCGGGCTTTACGCCCTGGGGCTACTCGAGAACGGTTCTGAAAGGAGCTGTGCGCGATAGCCTCGTGCCGCCATATGGCGCGGAACAGTTCTGGAACTTTATGACTCAATTGAATGGAGTGAAAGTATCGCGTTCTTGAACAGTTCAGAGCTGCTCAACTGCGTGAAAGGAGGACAGCAATTGCAAACTACATACACATGGTTACAATATGATGCCACAGATTAGGTATACTATATGTATACAGATAAAAATCTTATCCCTAATTCGTGGTACGAAAATTGTTTTTTATGACGATGTGCAAACGAGTAAAATTTCCTGTGCGCAAAAATAAACTCGCGTAAAATAACAATAAACAACGTAATAGAGAGATATCGCTAAACCGAATAGCGTGCATGGACGTTAATAAGGCCAGGTGTTATTTCCTTTACGTGAGGTGGTATTAACTCTCTTCATTTATAGTTAAACTTAACCTAACTTTGAATTTAAAACTTTGAAATTGTTTTGTTTACTAGGTATTTTAAAACTAAAGGACCAAAGTGCTTATTTCCAGTGCTTTATTGTTCAACGTCTGCCAGTGGGCTTAGGGCAACAAGCAGCAAATTCTCTTAGAAGGGCTAAGTCGTCATCTGTTAATAAGTAATAATCACCGTTAATCTAAACGATTCTCTCGTTGATGGAACGCATTTTCTCTATCGCGTATAAGCGTAACCGTGCCAAGAACGGTTTTCTCATACGTTGGAACAAACCTAATATTTTCACCAAAAAACATGTTAAAAGGGTAAAAAAAATGATTAAAACAAACTTACTGATGTGAGCATCAAATTTAACAGGGCTTTCCAATTCGAGCAGCGCTAAATCGTTTTCGAAAGTGTCCGGATCGTATTTCCTGTGAACTATCACTCGTTTGACGTTTTTGCTTACGGGTTTCTTGCTTTCCAGGTCGCCGGAAATGTCAAACTCTCCGAACACGGCAATCAGAGAGGCGAATATGGCTGGCTGACAGTGAGCGGCTGTCATCACGTACTTGTCACTGATTAGAACGCCTAAAAATGACACAGATGAAGATATAACTTTAAAAATAAGCTTTCTATACTGTGTGTTTTTACTCTCCAGTAGGTATGATTTTTGAGCTTTGCGAAATGCGGGAAAGAATGAAAGCGACTTGATATTCAAAGGCAGACGATTGTACATTTTTTTGGCATTGTACAGTATTGAACCTTTAACTAGTTCTGAGCTCGGGGTTGGCAGATAAAGATCGTGCTCTGCATTCCTAAGTGGATAGTTATGAGATGAGAGAGCCTTTCGGGAATAGCAGATATGTGCTTGCGGATTAAACAAACGGATTCAAAAATGAATAAAGAAGGAAGAGTCAGTATTTTCAAATTTTTAAAGAAATTCTGGCGGTGAGTTCTACTGTTCAGTCCCAATAAATATCGAACTGCTCTCTTTTGAAGTCTGAAATTACGATCAAATTTTGTTGCGCAGCAAGTACCCCAGAATGTAAGGGCATAACGAAGATGTGACTCAAAAAGGGCATAATAAGCTATTCTAAAGGTTGAGAAGTTAAGTTCCTTAGAAAGTGATCTTAGCGCAAAACAGGCAGCGCTTAGTTTCTTTGATAGAGCTGCGATGTGAAAGTCCCATTTTAACGAGTTGTCTACAACAAGTCCTAAGAATTTCACAGAGTCCACGACGTCAATAGTGGTGTTATTAAGTACAAAAGGTTGTATAGTACTTTTATATGACAAAACTTTAGTTTTTGGTAGGTTGAGGCATAGGAGATTCGAATCGCACCAAGACTTAATGGTGCGTAAGTCACTGGATATAGTATCATATAGTGCCGCAACATCTGGGCCGCTCCAAGTAAAACTAGTATTGTCCGCAAAGAGGCAGATTTTACCGCTAATGTCTAGATTTGCGATGTCGTTGATAGCCATCTTGTCTGATAGTCAAGCAGCGTTAAAAGCGATCAACTCAGTATCAATCAATTCGAAATTGGTCAAAGAATGCATAGAGAAGCTGAATAAATTAGGCAAAGAAAACAAAGTCCTCCTACTCTGGGTGCCTGCTCACCAAGGGATAGAAGGCAATGAAAAAGCAAATAATCTAGCTAGGAAAGGAGCGAACACTCCACTAACTGGACCAGAACCGTTCTGCTTTCCAAGTGGTAACCAACTCAAGGCGGAACTCAAGAACTTGGAAGATTCCATCCGCAACCTGGAATGGAAATCTTGCAACGGTCTAAGACACTCGAAGAAGTTTCTGAGGGCTTATGATCAAGAAAAATCACAGATCTTCCTGGGTTTAAGTAAGAACAATCTTCGGATTGTCACGGGGTTTTAACAGGACACTGTCTCCTCAATGAACACCTCAGTAGATTGAAACTAAGAAGAAACGGCGAATGCAGATTCTGTGGGGAAGATGGGGAAACACCAGTACACCTCATCACTGAGTGTGCCGAGACGACAACCATTCGTGCCATGAATTTTGGTACGACTGATATTGGAGATGGAGAACTACCCTCTATAAAACCGTCCCAGATACTGGCTTTTGTCAAAGCCCTGGGACTGTATGATGAGTTATGACTCAAGAAAGGGGGACACAATGGATCTGTAAGGTCGCAGTGATTAACCCCCCTCCCACTCATTCTAAATTCTAAATTCTAAAATATACTTGAAAAACTAAAAATCATGTATTTCACAAAGGATTGGGCCAGCTGAACTGAATGAATCAGGAAGTCTTAAAGTTTCTCAAAATCGTGACTCAAAATCGTAGGCAGCTTATTCAAGATCAAATTACCGTTATCGATAATGGAAATAAAGCAGTAGAACCCTGTAAAATTGATCTTTGTGAAAATTTGATCAAGACAATTTCAATTTTTTTAAAAAACCGGAGGCAAAAGAGCTTTTTACGCACGAACGAAAAACACCCTTACTTATATATTAATAAACAAAATATGTTTCTTCGTTATGGGCCGGATTTGGGCCGGTTGCCTGTTATTCCCGGGCCGGTTTCCACTTCCCCATCCACCCCTGCAGAACGTCAACGGTTTTTGTAGACTTTTAAAAAACTAAAGAGTTCTAGAATAGTTGAATTTAAATATTTTAAATAGTTTTTTTCTTTATTCTTTGTATTTTCTTGATTCCGACGACGGAAAGAGATAAACTTCCCGAAGCGTTAAGCATTTTTTTTGTTCGTTAGGCAAATTTGTATATCTTTAAATCTAACTTCTGACAAGTAGTTTCCGTTTGGGATTAACGCAGGGATGGTTACACAAAATAACTATTTTATTTTGTAGATTTTCTTGCAGTGGCGAAACACCCATATAGGATTTTTTGGAGACACTAATCAACATGCCTGAATATATTCCTTAGAGAGCCACACTGTAAATTTAACCGAAAAAAAATAAAATAAAAAACTAAAAATTAATTAAAAAAGTGGTAGCTTACCTCCGCATTTGTTCTTGGTAAACAGTCCCAACCAAGTCGACTCTCTTACCAATACTTGCCATGGAAACTCTCCAAAAGTGGCTCCTTTTCCTCCGACTATCCTTCCAGACCTTATTAGAGGCCTAATGCCACAAACTATCAAGGGGAGAATATTAAGAAAAAAAAAACACACACACAAAGATCTCGAATACAGAACAAAGACGAAGTCAAAAATAGTTTTGGTGTGGATTTGAAGCGGCTGTGGATATTAGTCATTAGTTTGGTCATTTTGGATTTTTTTCACTTTATTTTGAAGAATATTATATAATAATATTATTTATAACATTAAGGTTGGTTAATAATATTTGTAAATTTCTTGAAGAATTGCCACTGTTAACAGAAAACTTTAAAATATTGATTTTTAAGACAAAAGAAGTTAGTTAGTTAGTCAGAGTTTTTGAAAAATGATTTAATAGAGCCATCGTCACAGAGATTGACTCAGGCTTCCAAAAAAGCTCTATGTTATTTTTTTGATTTGCGATTTTCATTTCATTTTTTTTACAAAATACGGGAGCAATGGTAACGCACATTATACAGGGTATTAAAAAATAATGTATCTATCTTGTGGTATCTAACGGTGGGTGATTCTACAAATAAAAATAAAATAATAAGTTCCTATAAATGTATGTCTTAAACTTAAAATGGTTCCCGATGAAGTTACAGCCCTTGATAAAAAATAAAAATATATATTTTCTTTATTTTTAAGAACATTGGTAAATTGTTTTTCCTGAAATTTGGTAAACTTACACGTCTTTTAATGCCAAAACGAATGGCGATCGTGTAAACTTCCGCAAAAGTCCTGAAAGGGTATGTTCCATTATTTGCATCCTTATTGTTCTATATGAAATTAGCGAGTTAATGAGAAAACTGTGTTTTTTTAAATATAAATCACGATCTGACTTTTAGGCGTTTCATCAATTTAATGGCAAATCTACTGAGTTAAAAGAATATATTAATTCCAGTTAAAAATATAAAACTTTTGTTTAAAAATATGTTTGAATCACCATGTATGTTGACAAAAATCTTTCCAAAATTTGTGTTACCATTGCCCCCATATTACGTATAAAAATTGAAATGAAAATCGCACACCAAAATATAGAGCTTTTTCGGTGTGTCTGTGTTACCCTGTATACTGTCTTTTTTCTGCAAAATTTACTAAAATTGTCACTCGCAATAAAGCAAGAAGAAATAGTAAAAGAAAAAATTTCATGGAACTTTTTACAGTTATATTTTTTGGAATTTCTTTTTATATTTATATTTTTGGATAATGAAAGTTTGATTTTTGGTGTTAATGCTTTTGTTAATAGAAAGTATGTTAGTGGCAAAGAAAGTATTATTGCTTTGGAGTTCTGATTACCTAGATTAATTGTCAGATGTTCTGCATAATTAAATAGTTAATTATTCAATATTGTGCAGGGTGAGTTAACGATAAAGTTCATTATCTCAATATTTTTAGGAATTACGATAAAATATTATATATTTTAGATACACAATATTACAAAAACTACTATTTTTAAGTAAATATAACATTACATGCAAAAAGTTAGGATATTTTTCGTTTTTCTTTTTAATTTTATAATAATATATTTTAACGGTTTTATAAAGGTGATGTCAAAATCACTTGTGACGTTTCGTTTTGCTATAAACATTATCAACTTTATATTTTCCTATCGTGTTTAATTTTTCCACTTTTCAATATCTACCTTTATTCAAAAAAGTGTATCTGTAGTGTTTATACTATACTAAGTTTTGATTTTTATAATCTGTAACCAGTGGATGACACGGATCACACTTTGACACTTCCTGAAGCCTTCTATCGTTTTAAAATAGACTATTCGAATTAAGATATGATAATGTTCTTTAAAAAATCAATAATTATCATTAACCACTTCATAAAACGTAGTTGTTATCTCTTTAAGTACTACCAATAGCGCCATGAAATTCCATTTTTTTATAAATCAAACAATTTAGTTTGATGTTCGCAATATTAAATTTTTTTCATTGACCTTCTTGCACAAACACCCGCCAATGGTATTCCGATATTTTTCATTAACACACAACACTCAGAAAACATAACTTTTTATTTCCAAACTGTTAACAGAGAAAACATCACATCCACAACCGCACATTAACTAAAGCTCAAATAAATACACGAAAAACTATTTCGACTTTCTACGATAGATGATTTTCTTGCGCAACGTACCATCTCTGTAGTTCACGTCAAAATCTGTCACTGTCTCTATCAGATTCTGCGTAGTCGTTTGCGACTTCTTCGTAGTTACCGGTCGCTTTGTCGTTGTCGTTTGCCTTTTAGTCGGCGCCGCACTGGTAGTAGTCCTTCTTGTAGTTGCAGGCCTCTTTGTAGTGGTTTTCAAGGTATTTGGCCTAACTACAGGCTTCTTAGTTGTCGTTACTGGCTTTTTAACAGGTCTCTTAGTAGTAACAGAGTTAGAAGACAGACTAGTAGTGTTTTTAACGTTGATTATCTCCTTCAAGTCACTAAAGGGACCTTGCAAACCATAAATAATCTGATTTACAAAGGACTCAACCTTCTCCTTCATAGCTTCATCTTCTATAAACCCTGGAGTCGTAATATCGAACTCGTTCAATCCAGGATGTGATATATTCGGGTTCCTGTCTGGTGGGAAATTGATAAGATCATTTGCTGAGGTCACAACAACACTATCGCCGTCCTCTGGTACAGCAGCTGGGGCGTAAGTAGAAGAAATCGAAGGTTTTGGAGTTATAATGACAGTAGGAGAAGGTGTATTAGGACTTGTACTGATACTGCTACTAATTAAAGGCCTTTCAGTACTATAAATATTCTGCGTAACATGATTGTTGATTGTTACATGATTCACTGGCTTTCTTTGAGGTAGATTACCAAACTGTGCAGGTTTGGGTGTAGTGCTTGTCGGAATAGAACTCGAAGAAGACTCCACAACATAACCATCCTCGTTTTCTTCAGGTTCAGAGTTCAAAACGATTACCGTAGGTGCTGGACTAGGATACGACGAATACTGACCCAGAGGTTGCGAGGTTACAGTGAATCCAGGCCCGGCAATGCTGGAACTTATTGTAGCAGGCCTAGTTGATCCAGATCCATAAACATAGCTTGGCGTTGATGAGGATCCTGGAAAAGCATCCTGAGAGTTGGCCCAGGTGGAATGAGCTAGTGTGGTAGGCCTGAATGTTGAGCTGTACACATAAGATGAGCTCTGCGGTTTTGATGCTTTGGTCGGTTTGAAAGTCGAGCTGTAAACGTACGAGGTACTGGGAGGTTTGGAACTAGTACTCGAAAGTTTGTTTATAATTGTGGTCTTGGAAGGTTTCTTCTTTTTGGTGCTGGTGGGATGAGTTCTTTTAGGTGGAATTGTTGAACTGAAGATGTAAGATGTTGACGGTGGTTTTCTTGATGTTGCTGGTGGTTGATTCGATGATGGTGAACTGGATGATACATATGAGCTAGAAGAATGAATTAGAAAATTTAATGAGACAGGTTAATTAGTATTTAAGATTGTCTTACAAGGTCATCAGAGGTTCTGCAGTGCTACTAGTGTGATTATTAGAGCTCTGAATCTTGACAAAATTGTCGTCGTCATTGAGTGTGCTTGGCTTGGCTGTATCGTGGGTTATCGTTGGAACCAAGACGTAGTTTTGATCAGTAGGTTTGGGCGGTTTAGGCCTGAAAGTTACAATAATTATAATAATAATGTCTATAATTCTTTAAAATTAAATATCTAGCGAACTATTTTAGTTCGGGTTTTGTGTGTTCTATACACACTAATATTTTTTTATAAATATTAATGAAGCTAATAAAATTTCCTTCTGGTCTCCTACTTTCTGTCATTTTATAGACACCACTTGAACGCTGTTCTGTCGAACCGTCTTTTTTTTTATTTAAATTATTTTAACGAATTAAGTCATTTGATTATAAGGGATTTAATTTATATTTAGAATTATTTGTATTTATATTTTTATTTCGAAATAGAAAAAGAATTAAGTCATTAAAAAAGGCTTTTTTAAAAAATACGACGAATAATTAACTTCAAACTGACGGCCTACACAATTTTGATATCAAAAGAAAAAAGTCAGTGTAGACATGTTTTTTTTCAAAAATATTCCAGTTATAACCCATTTATCGACACTTTTTTAGCGTTAAACTATGTAGCACTTATAATAACTTTTACCCTCAAAATTTCAATCGAATCACTCAAAGTAGTTGAAACAAATTAATCGAAAAATTATTAAAACTTCAACACCCTGTAGCTATGAAACAAAGCAGAATGAGACCTATGT
The DNA here is from genome assembly GCF_002938485.1 of Sitophilus oryzae. Taxonomy (NCBI): domain Eukaryota; kingdom Metazoa; phylum Arthropoda; class Insecta; order Coleoptera; family Curculionidae; genus Sitophilus; species Sitophilus oryzae. The sequence goes on along the minus strand of NW_022146927.1, from coordinate 103,748 downwards.
TGATATGAAAAATAAATCTTATTTTTACGTGAGGAATCTCCCCACGAGAGATGACACATGTTTTTTTAAATACCCTGTATAGTCTAGTGTTCGTTACCTGAATATAGGTTTTTGGATAGTAGGAATAGGTGTGTACCCTACAGGAGCATTCGATACAGAAATCTGTAATATTGGTGGAGGATATGTGTCAGCGTATCTTGTCGTGGTTGGCTCTGAATACATAGTAGTTTTTTTGATATTGCTCATAGGTTTCTTTGTAGGACTGAAACGATATATAGATGTAATAAATGCTGTGCTACATTACTAACAGATCTTCCTTTACCTGAAAAAGATCGGTTTGATTTCGTTATCTTCATTATTTATGATTGTTTCAACTCCATGGGGATGAGTAACTCCTGTGGTCGACCAGTTGGGAGTTCCGCTGATTTCAACGACTGAGTTTTCATCGCCAGTGGGCAAGATATTTTGTCCGGCATTACCTAGGTAATTTAAAATTATAAATTCATTTAGAAGTAAAAAATAGTATACAGGGTATCCCATTCTCGTGTGTTTTATGGGGGTTAGATATACAAAAATGCGGTTTTCACATCACCGTACTACTTTTTATGAAACTGAAGACGCCACATACAGATTTCTTCTAGTCCCTTTGGTTTCTAAAATACAAGGCGAATTTGAAAATGTTGCATTTTACTAAAATGTGTTAATAAAAAGATGGTAGGCAGTTCTTTTAATTTCAAAGTAAAAGAATTTTTCCAATTTTTTTATCTCAAAAACTGCAACTTTGACTGATTTTGATGTTATTACAAATTTTGTTGCAAATTCTATTCCTAATCTTAAATTGAAAATCGCGTTTCGCTAGCTACTGTAATTTTGGAGTTACGATTTTTTTAATTATCCACATTCTACATAGTTCGGCGGAACATAGTTCTACATTTATAAATTCATAGACAAATTTCTACTCAAAAAATTAGGAATGTTAAATTTAATCTTTTATCAGTGCTCATTATTAATAATTATAGAAAAAACACACATTAATTATTTTTAGTACTTACCCTTTCAATGAAAACTTAACAAAAACCATCGAAAATTAACTAAAACATTACGTTTATGACGTTTACGAAAATCTTTGTTATGCTGCAAAATAACTTTATTTTGGAATAAATTTAATAAAATGATTCATCATATTATTCACAATCAGGTCACAAAAAAGAAATTCCTAAAATGTTTATCGTAATTTAGAAAACAGCCCAACGAATAATCGATTCATTTTTATTTTGTTTGTTTTCTTTCATGTTTCTCTGTTTTATTTGAACCACTGTTTTACAAAACACCTTGAAAAGCACACATTACTTTGAATACCTTTCTGAATGAATAAATGTTGAGAATTATTGTCTCTTACCGGCCACTTTCCGAACTACTTTCAATCTAAGAAAATACATGTTTCACTGAACAATTTTAAATACGTATTTTGTTTTTTCGCTATTTTTTCTATGTATTTCGACAATTCCATCGACAGCCTAACCGTCAGCCAAGAGTGCCGCGTGTGAACTGGCCCTTTGAGTCGCCCGCGTCGGTCGCCGCGCCGTCGTGGCGGGCTTGCGTCAGACGACGATGTCAAGCAACGTTGCCGTAGTTACAACAATTTCAAATTCAAGACATTCGAAGCAATCAAATTCGTATTAAATTTTAAAAATAAAACAGAGAAACATGAAAGGAAACAAACAAAATTAACATGAATTGATCATTCGTCAGCCTGTTTTCGATATATTGAATTCTGAATCACGATAAACATTTTAGAAATTTAATTTTTTTGACCTTATCAATAACCAATTCATTTGTGTTTTGTTTATTTCCTTTCTTGTTTTTCTGTTTTATTTTTAAAATTTAATAAGAATTTGATTGCTTCGAGTGTCTTGAATTAGAAATTGTTGAAACTACGGCAACCTCGCATGACGCAAGCTCGACACGGCGCGCGGCGGCGCGACACAGGAGTAGTTACCAGTGATGCGCCGCTCTCTTGGCCGAAGCAACGGTTGGGCTGTCGATGGAATTGTCGAAATACATAGCGAAAAAACAAAATACGTATTTAAAATTGTTGAGTAAAACATGTATTTTCTTAGATTGAAAGTAGTTCGGAAAGTGGCCGGTAAGAGACAATAATTCTCAACATTTATTCATTCAGAAAGGTATTCAAAGTAATGTGTGCTTTTCAAGGTGTTTTGTAAATCAGTGGTTCAAATTGTGATGAGGCCTATATGAAAATAATGTGTTAAAAATGGGAACTGTTATTTTAGCAGTTATTATAATAGCATGTACAAGTAAAGCAGCACAGTGAAGTGTATTTTAGTTAAGTGTATATCGAAAAAGAGAATTGTCACAGTTACATCGATCTGTCATAAGTATCTTTTTTAATGTTGGGTAAGTTTTTTAATTTAACTTTTTTTAACTTTTAAACATTTAACTTTTAATTTATTTTATGTAATAATATCACAATCTTAAAAATGTAATGCATCTCTGCAAACTCCTCAGGTGTTGTGATTTTATGACTTACTTTTAACATATACTTTCTTGTCCATATAGCAACACAGTGCGCCGAATTAACTGAAATCCGGGCAGTGCCTTCTATTAAAAGATCAGCCTACGGGCGGACTTTTGTTTACTTCATCAGCTGTACATACTTAGATATGGGGTTAGATTCTGTATTCATATTTTGTCGGTTGATTTTTAGTATTATTTGTTATTGTAGTGCAAAAAACTAATTATTTTCGTGTTTAAGTGACATAAAGTACTACCAGATATATGGTCGCTATGATGGTCACTCTGTTTCTCATAAAAAAACACGAAATATTACACGTTTTGTTAAGTGCTTTAACCTAAAAGTGCCCATAAATTTTTTATTTATCGTGATTTTTGTGTGTGTTTTTTAAGACTCTAACAATTCATCAATAAAGCTTAAGTGGAGTGTGTTTTTGGTGCTTTGGCTCATCTTTGTTGTGTTCCTGGTGGAAAGGATAGTTATACTAGGCAGCTTAAAATATCCGGAAGAGCAAGAAAAGTGGGTACGAGTTATAAATCAAGACAATTCTATTGAAAATATCTTTAATAAATTTAAAAATAATATTCTCCCAGGATGGTATTAAAGAAAACTGGACAATTATGTTTATTTTATTCATATTGTGGAATCTCCACTCCAAGTGTTGTTGGTTCAGCTTCGATAGATTCAAACACGTAAGATAAACACGTAAGTAGGTATTATGATCTAGGGAAAAATAAAGAATATGTGTACTAAAGATCATGAAAAAGATTATTATTTTGAGTTCAAAATTAAAAAAGATTTTTGTAAAGACAAGAATGATAAAGTTTAAAAGAAGAATGTGTTTTTGTTTGATAATATAATGTATGTAAAGCATAACATATATTTGTTCAGTAATTTTTATTGAATAGTGTTGATTATTTATAATACCAAATTAATATAAAATATTTAAGTGATGGCTGAATACAATATGAATAAAATAACAATAAAATTGGTATATTTGCAATACAAAATTAAGTTTTAAGAATAAAGGTGTTACTAAAAATATACTAAGAAATTCATATCTCTTTGTTTTAATTGGTCTAATGTTATTTACATTTTACGTAAGAATTATACCGTATCATCGAAAAAAATCGGCGTCTAGTTGGCTTGGAAATGAACATCGATGACATTCCCTAAATAACTGTACACATAAAATAATTAACTAGAATTTTACAATCTTGGAAAATTTGATATTCTTGAACCTTGATTCTAAATATTCTAAATTTTTTGATTTTCTTGGAATTTAGGTTCGGGAAAAAACGCTGATTGATTTTCATTTGGTTTTTCGTTATTTTATTTGGTTTAAAAAAAACGGTTCGGCTAACATTATAGCCTCCATCAGTGTTGTGTCATATGAAAAAAATAGTGTCGAATATAATCCAAAAAATTGCATATAAAATATTCACACCAAGCACATAATGTTTACTGCGTACTCCATAGTCAATGTAGATAATTTTAGTGTTAAGAATAATAATTTTAAAAAATATGTGGTCATCTTTTGATAAGTTTATATTAGTTTATTAATTGCAGTAAACATTATGAGGTGTGAATTATATTGTATATGTAATTTTTGGATTATATTCGACACTATTTTTCATATGACACAACACTGTGAAGGCTATAGTTAGCCGAAACGTTTTTAAACCAAATAAAAATAATGAAAACAAATGAAAACTTAATCAACGTTTTTCCCGAACCTAAAATCCCAAGAAAATCAAAAAATTTTAGAATAATTTAACATATAAAATGCCAGCGATCTTCATTTCATAACCATCGCTGACGCCTTTTTAGATAATATTGTATTATTTGTAAATATAATTTTTCGAACATTGATACTTGCAAAATATACATAAAAATTTTGTGAATGCAAATAATAATACATCACTATTAGTAGATATTAAATGTTTTTTGTTAAATTAGATCGATTTTCAAACCCCAAAATTTAAAATATATTTACATTTTACCCATTATCTTATGTACCTATACATTATTTGTACATTGTAAAACATTTGCTGCATTTGTATGGTTCATAGTTTATTTGCCAAAGTATTTATTACTATAAATAGGTATATATGTTGTAGTTATTAACTGTATATTATGTATATTTTATTTAGTTCATTATATCATATTTCAAGATATATCATTTTTAAAATACAAACCAAAAATCTGAGGAATAATTATGTTTTCCATGTATTCTACAACATATTTATTAATCCGTTATATCTAAGTAGCGTGACGTCATAAATCTCGCCCGTAGGCTGATCTTTTAATAGAAGGCACTGATCCGGGCTTGATACTGGTAATTGGATGTAGTTGGCGATATCTGCCGGCAGTTCTCAAAATGTTGTGATTATTTTTTTAAATTTTCAAAGTTAAATAACTCGGTTATTTTCAATTTATTTTAAAAATGGTAAAGAGAAAATATGTTTATTTTGATCAGATCTACCACCCCTTAAAATATCTGCACTCATTTCTGGGACACCCTGTATAGGACCCTACTTTGCTTTTAGTCCCATCTACTAACCGTAGAAGAAGGAACCTTGTAATTTAGTAGTGATTAATTCTCTACAGAACGTCCTATTTATAAATGTTAAAAACTTTTACCTGAAAATGGTGGACTGTTGCCTGTTAGCAACGAGGCAGCAATTTGCGAGACGCTGTTTGAAGGTATGTCAGCAAACACAGGAGTGGTTCTATGTGTGGTAGCTGATACTTTCGTTGATAACGAATTGTCAACTGATGTGACGATTGGTAAGGATTGGTCGAGATATTCCCCAACCATTGTGTCTAAAAGAGAATTATTTAGTTTTAGTAAAATATTTTTGGAAGTCATGAGGTTACTATACAGTGTCCCAGACAAAATCCGCATCATAAAACTGTCTTTTTATATACAGGGTGGTCCGAACTGTATTCCGGAAACTTCGAAAGCTTATTTTGCAGATAAAAATAAGTAAAAAAGTTCGTATAAACGTATGTCCTAAAATGCTTAGTTTCGGAGATACAGGGCGTAGAAGTTTGATTTTAATTTTAATTTTTTTCAAATAATTTCTGAAGCAACATCAATAATTGGATGAAAATTGGTATCTGGGAGTTTTTTAACATGATAAATTTGGGGAACTTTTTATTTTTTTTTAAATTAATTTAACATTAATAAAACAGTTTCTGTTAAATTTTTGGTACAAAAACATTTCAAATTTATGATTTTTTTTTGAATAATTATTTAGTCAACATGTTTAATGTATGTCAATGATGACAGGTATTGATAATTTAGATTCCAAATATCTCGAGAACCATAATTTGTTGCGATTTTTACCAAGAGACCTTCTTTAGGTAAAAAATGTTGTAAATGTACATTTTTGAATCGGTAGTTTTATACAGGTACGACTGAAAAGTTATTAGTCTTCCAACCAGTTAAAAGATATGTAGGTGGCGCCGTCTACAAGTAAGAGTCATATTGACATCAAAATCAAATTTCTCATGTCAAAATACCTCCAGGTACCAATTTTCATCCAATTATTGACGTTACTTCAGAAATTATTAAAAAAAAATAAAATAAAAATGAAACTTCTACACCCTGTATCTCCAAAACTAAGCATTTTAGTACATACATTTATACAAAATTTTTTACTTATTCTTATCTGCAGAATATGCTGCCGAAGTTTCCGGAATACAATTCGGACCACCCTGTATACAGGGTGTCCCAGAAATAAGTGCAAATATTTTAACTGGTAGTATAGTTCAACTCCAGAAACACGAATATGAGGTTTTTTTAGCGAAAACAAAAATTTGAAAATTCGAAATTTTTTGAAAAATTTTTTGGATTTTTTTTTAGTTTTTAGATAAAAACCATAATTTATTGATAATATGGCAACATAGGTAATAGATTAAATTTACAAGAAAGAAAATCCAGAAAAGATCCAGTGGTTCTCAAAATTTTAGCAAAAAATCATTTTTTTTGGAAATTTTCAAAGTAAAATAACTCCGTTATTTTGGACTTATTTGAAAAACGATAAAGAGAAAATATGTTTCTTTTATCGAGATCTACCACCCCTTAAAATATTTGCACTTATTTCTGGGACACCCTGTATAGACTTGGTATACCGGGTGCGTCTCAAAAGTGGCTCACCCCTAAACTTTTTTATTTTTTCAGATAAAAAAACGAGATTTGGTATGTTAGTATATGACATAAATTAGGATTGATTGGTGTATTCAATTGTTTTTGGTCACTTCCTGTTTCACCGGAAATGACTACAACTTTTGATTTTTTAATGGCACCCTCGCTATTTTTTTACTTTATTTGATAGAAAATGCCCTTCTGAATAGAATGACATATCATATGTCAACTTTTGACATTCTCGCTTCATCAAAAATTGTATTTTAAAATTCAATCCAGAATTCCATGACTATGTTAAAGACACTAATTCTTCATCAAGGAGTCTTGGAAAAATAGATTTGATCGTCTAATATTTTTATTGTCTTGTCCTGGCCAGCTAGAAAATGTTCAAATCGTATTTTTAATCATATCTCAATTTTTTCAAATGGAACGAGGGTGGCTCATTAGTATATTTGGAAAAAGCATTTTTTTGCGAATAATTTGGTACCACACACTTGGTATTTCGATTCAAATTTTCGTTACGAACGGCAAGTTATAATTTCAAATAAACCATATGCGAAAATGTCAAAAGTTGAAATATGATATGTCATTCTATTCAGAGTGACATTTTCTATCGAATAAAGTAAAAAAATACCGGGGGTGTCATTTAAAAATCAAAACTTGTAGTCATTTCCGGTGAAACCGGAAGTGACCGAAAACAATTGAATACGTCAATCAATCCTAATATATGTCATATACTAACATACCAAATCTCGTTTTTTTAACTAAAAAAATTAAAAAGTTATAGGGGTGAGCCACTTTTGAAACTCACCCGGTATAGGTGAAATTTGACTTTTCTGCTTTGATTTATATTAAAAGTGGCAAGAAAGTTTATCTTTGTAGTATCCATTGCTAGGTCACTTATATGGTGAAATGTTGACAAAATAATTTAGTATTTATTGATTTTTGCAAAAATAATCTTATGGACGTAATTCTGGAGACGAATTATACTACCAGTTGATATATTTATGCGACACTTGGAAGCAAAAATTACCGTACTTTTATAACATACCTTTGGGCAATTGACAGCATGCTCCGAATAAGAATCCATCCATGCAGGCGCCGACTACCTGTCCTTTTCTAGTGACGCATTCATCGTGGAACATGCAGATGTTCTGTGCATCAGATGGCGTCGTAGATGCTTTTGTGGCTTTACAGTGTTTTGGTGTGATTCTGTAACCTCCAAACAGTTTCCTTTCTTCTGCAAGTAAAATAAACATTTGGAAAAAATGGCTTTGAAAACAACAATAATATTAAAGGAAAGACAGATTTTAGATTTGCATGGTATTTATTAAATTTTGAAGCATCACGTTTCGAATGTTGAATCTGTGAACGTGATCAAGCTAAGGCTAACATTGTATACCTAAGGTACATTATAAAATCTATACTAATATATAAAATCCTTAAGTGACTGACATATTGATTAATCACGATCCTGCTCAAATCACTCAACGTAAGAAGCTCAATTTTGGCATACAGGTTGATTCTAGGGTGTAGAGGTTCGATAAGAAGGGATTTTTCGAAATTCCAGTTCCAAGAGGGTGAAACCACCCCTCAAATAGTACCATATTTTTTATTTAAAAAACGGTCAAGTTTCCGAAAAAACGCTTAAACACGTGTATTTCATTTTGTTTTTTTACATTTTTTAAGATTTTTTAAAAATGTATACAGGGTGTTTCGAAAAATCTGCTCATTGATTAATCACGATCCTGCTTAAAGCGCTTGACGTAAAAAGCTGATTTTTGGAAAACAGATTGGCTTTAGGGTGTAGAGGTTCGATAAGAAGGGATTTTTCGAAACTCGAATTCTAAGGGGGTGAAACTATCCCTCAAATATTAAAATATTTTTTATTTAAAAACCGGCGAGTTTTTCGGAAAAACTCTTAAACACGTATATTTTATTTTGTTGTTTTACACATTTGAAGATTTTTTATAAAATTATACAGGGTGTTTCATAAAATATGACTATTGAGTAGTCACGATTCTGCTTAAACTGCTTGACGTTTAAAACTGATTTTTGGTAAACGGATTGACTGGGGGGTGTAGAGGTTCGATAAGAAGGGGTTTCTCAAATCTCAAATTCCAAGAGGGTGTAAACGCCCCTCAAATATTACAATATTTGTTATTTAAAAAACGGTTAGTCTTTCGGGAAAACGCTTGGACAAGCATCATTTATTTGTTTTTTTACTTATTTTGAAATTGTGTTCCATAAAGTTGGGCAATTTCTTAATCACGATTCTGCTTAAACTGCTTGACGTAAAAAGCTTATTTATGGCAAACGGATTTTTCGAAAGTCAAATTCCAACGAGATGAAACTACCCCTCAAATATTACCAAGTTATATAATAATACCGCCATATTGTTTTTTTTTCATGCTGACATAAATGTGAGAAAATTTTATCCAGTTTGTATGTTAATGGAAATTCTTGCTTTGCTTTATCATCACCATTACAAATGATTTATTCCACGCGAACGAAGTCGCTGGTACACGATAGTACTAAGATAAAGTAAGAGTTACACATTAGTAAGTCACTTAAGTATTCTTTGTGCAAAATAATTCTAGACCAGATAATAGCAACTGTAGTCTTTTGACTGCTGCAATAAATTCCTGGTCCAGAAGTCGTCAGTTTTCTCAAGACACCAAATATAAACACTTTGCGAAATAAAACACTAATTCACCACAGTACACTAAAACACGTTACTTTTGCACTGGACGCATGTTTCACTAGCCAAGATTAAAACTGAGAGTGAAAAAACTGAAAACTTACTGAGCTTTAGTCATCTATTGATGATGCTAACATATGGTTAACGACACGCGCATCCAAGCAAACTAAAGTGTTTTGGTGTATTGTGGTGAATTAGTGTTTTATTTTGCTGTTGTAACACCAAAGGTTCCAACAACCACTTAACAAATCCAATTGTACCATCCTTTGGGAGAGAGTCTCAGTGATATCAAAACGACAATTTTCCTAATTGGCCCGTATTATTATATTAAGGAGGTGAATTTTGTTGGTGGTAAATAATAACTGTTTATATATTTATAATTAACTAGCGTGTACCAGCGACTTCGTTCGCGTCGAATTAATCATTTGTAATGGTGATGATAAAGCAAAGCAATCATTTCCATTAACATACAAACTGGATAAAATTTTCTCACATTTATATGGCGATATTATTATATAACTTGGTAATATTTGAGGGGTAGTTTCATCTCGTTGGAATTTGACTTTCCAAAAATCTGTTTGCCAAAAATAAGCTTTTTACGTCAAGCAGTTTAAGCAGAATTTAAGAAATTACCCAACTTTTTGGAACACCCTGTATGATTTTTAAAAAATTTCAAAATATGTAAAAAAAACAAATTAATTATGCTTGTCCAAGCGTTTTCCCGAAAGACTGACCGTTTTTTAAATAACAAATATTGTAATATTTGAGGGGCGTTTTCACCCTCTTGTAATTTGAGATTCGAAAAACCCCTCCTTATCGAACCTCTACACCCCACAGTCAATCCGTTTGCCAAAAATCAGCTTTAAACGTCAAGTACCGTATGATCGAATAAAAACGGCGTCAGCGATGGCTATGAAATGAAGATCGCTGTCATTTTATATGTAAAATTATATGGGAAATGTCATCGATCGTCATTTCCAAGCCAACTGGACGCCATTTTTTTTCGATCATACGGTAGTTTAAGCAGAATCGTGATTACTCAATGGTCATATTTTATAAAACACCCTGTATACATTTATAAAAAATCTTAAAATAAAAAAAATGATAGTTTCACCCCCTTAGATTTCGAGTTTCGAAAAATCCCTTCTTATCGAACTTATCGCGCTTTAAGCAGGATCGTGATTAATCAATGACCAGATTCTTCGAAACACCCGGTATACATTTTTAAAAAATCTTAAAATATGTAGAAAAACAAAATAAAATATACGTGTTTAAGCGTTTTTTCGGAAACTTGACCGTTTTTTAAATAAAAAATATTGTAATATTTGAGGGGTGGTTTCACCCTCTTGAAACTGGGATTTCGGAAAATCCCTTCTTATCGAACCTCAACACCCTAGAATCAACCTGTATGCCAAAATTGAGCTTCTTACGTTTAGTGGTTTGGGCAGGATCGTGATTAATCAGTATGTCAGTCACTTAAGGATTTTATATATTAGTATAGATTATTTGGGGAATGTCAACGATCGTCATTTCCAAGCCAACTGAACGCTGTTTTTTTTTTTCGATCATACGGTATCTTTGTAATATTTTCTGACATAATATTATATTATATATCCCCATTTTTGTTTGACATTTATATTTTAGTCAAACAACTATTTTACCAGTGGAATGTAAATATCAGAAATATAGAAATAATATTTGTGTTTCAACATTGTTCCAGGGAGATTTATTTTTTTTTGATCTCTTAATAATAAAGTAAAAATTGGAAATGTTTGCTTTTAATTAATTTTATATTTTCACAATTTCATCCTGTTATACGTATTTTATATCAAAGAATATTCTAGTACTTTGATTTTACACACGAGCTGCGTTTCATTTTATTTTTACTGCAACCTAAAAATATAATAAAAACTTGCGTAGGTACCTTATGTATACTCAAATTCATATATTTTTAATGTAACTTATATATTTATTAATAAAATAGGTAGATATATGTACATTAGGGTGTCCGTTATTTACAAAGTTGATAATTTCTCTCACGACGGCCTCTAAATTTTTAGTTTATTGTCTAAAAAAATATAACAGACCATTGTAAACCCTTAATATTCACAATAAACCTTGCCCCAAAGACGTTTCATTTCCCATTTTTTGCAAATATTTTTTTTTCTCTCGATTTTTTTTTCTTGCAGCCATGACAATAACATATTCTTATACAGAATTGAACTCTCTCCAAAAAAGGTCTCTTACAATTTTTCGATAAACCTACTCCTTCAAAAGTTATTCACGGTTAAAGTTAACAACTCGGAAAATTCCTAAATTCTTCAACTTTTTTGACAAATTTAATCTATTACTGTAAAAATATACAATTCTGGTGGTGTGTTAAGGTTGGGAATTAAGAAATCTTCAAGTCTAATGAAGTTTAAACCATTTAAGTATAGCTGATTTCTTTTAATAAACATTTTAAACAATTTCACTTAGTTAGCCTTTGCTCTCAGAAATGTGAAACTGTCACATCCAAACTTTGTAGATTAAAATAAGCAAAAATTGTAAATATGGATTTTTCAAATGAAGAAAAGCGTGTAGGATTATTGGTTCAACTTTTCTTGACCATACGTTTTCGAGGATACGTTGACCGGTGAATGTTTCGTTTTCTTGAGAACGGTTTTCAAGACATGTTAGGAAAGTTAAATTTAGTTATAGCCAATTCTTATCTAAACCTAATTTAAAACCTAATTTATTACAAATACTTAATTTTTTTGCTAAATTGTAAAGAAAACTTTAAACTTTTTGTCAGGAGCCGTCTTGGAAAACTCTTTAAACAAAGAACGGGGCATTTTCCGGGCTTCGGCTGTTACAGCAAGTCATTTTTCTCCGTCCCAAGTTTTATTTTTACACTTTTTTCGGCTTTTTTCTTATTTTCCTTCCGGGAAAGTCGAAACTTTAGCCTCCAAGTTTCAGTTTTCCACATTATTAAAAAGAAACTGGATGATTTAGTGTTATATATGTTCGGAGCCGTTCAAAAACTAAGTTTTTTTTCTAGTTCTTGGCGTTAAAATGTTTTTAGACAGTGTGTTTTAAAAGCATGTACCATCTCTTGTGGGAGATTCATCTCGTAAAAATAAGATTCATTTTTCATATTAACATAGGTCGAATTTTGCTTTTCATAGCTATAGGGGGTTAAAGTCTTTTTTTTTCGATTTATTATAATTTTCTTCCAAGTGCTTTTAGCTATTCGAATTAAATTTTGAGGGTAAAAGTTACTATGAGTGCGACATATTTTATACACATATTCATCAGAGACGTGCATATGAGTTATCACTGGAATATTTTTCTAAGAAATATGTGCACCACTGACTTTTTTACTCTTGTTAGCAAAATTGTGTAGACCCAGATCTCCCTGAGACTGTAAGATAAGTTATAACTCAAGATAGGGAACATAAGAAACACGGTTCTCGACAGTATTTTTTTAACTGTCAGTATGTGTAGACGGGACTTAAGTTTCTGATGGTACTACCTTGCGACGCATTCCTTCGCGTCCGCGTTCGTTTGGTTCGGTCGACTTGACTCGGTCGATGGCCACTGAGGCAGGTCGATAAGGAGGCCAATCGACGCTTCAAGTGCAGCCACTGCTGTCGTGTCGTCATTTGTACGTGCCTGCGGGCTTTGTACAGCATGGAAGAGCCTTTTAAATTGGACTATAAATATGGAAAGAAAGTGGGTGAAGGACTGTCGAATAAGTTTTCGCTTTCTATCTGTCATCGGGTTCGTGAAAACGGAAGAGGAAAAATATGCACAGAGTAGATATTGAAAATTTTTGATGTCGTTGAGTTGGCATATTGATCTCACGAAAAACAGAAAACGTAAAGAAATGCCAAGTCTGGCAAACCAAATCTTCAATTACAAAAAAAAAATATTGTAGAGATCTCACGTGAAACCAAGTGATTTAACCAAATTTTTGTAATTATAATGACTTAATTTTTTTTGAATTGTATGATTTGTATTGTGTATTTTTTGTTGTTTGTATATATTTTTTTTTGCTTTTGTTTGTTTTGTGATTGCTTTGTCGATGAAGCTGTTTTGGCTTTTTGCACAATAAAGCGTTGTTTTATTTTATTTTTTTTTATTTTATTTTATTTAGTGTCTACAGTATGTCCCTGGATTGTCTTTACTAGAGGAAAAACTTTTTTATTATTGACATTTTGGGAAAACGCATTCTTGATAAGAATTTTTGCTGTGCTTAAATGGTTAATCCCGTTTATATTTACTTTTCCAAGTTTCTATACCGTTTTGGAGAGTATTAAAAAAAGAATACATCGAAATATTGTTGAATTTTATGTCAAAAACTTATTGTTTCTGGTAAAAAAACCTTTCTTACACAAAAAAATTGCGTGTAAAAAACTAATTTTTACGCGTCAAATACTTATTCTTTCTGGTAAAAAAAACTTTTTTACCAAAAAAAAAATATTTTTTACGTGTAAAAAACTATTTGTTACACGTAAGAAACTATTTTTTTACGCGTCAAAAACTTGTTGCTTCTGATAAAAAAAGTTTGTAACGCAAAAAAAAATATTTTTTACGTGTAAAAAACTATTTGTTACATGTAAAAAACTATTTGTTACATGTAAAAAACTAATTTTTACGAGTCAAAAACTTATTGTTTTTGGCAAAAAAAGTTTTTTAGCCAAAAAGGAATATTTTTTCACGTAAGAAACTATTCTTTACGCGTCAAAAACTATTTGTTTCTGTTAAAAAAAAACTTTTTACTCAGAAAAAAACACTTTTTACGCAAAAAAAAAAAATTTTTACGCGTAAGAAAATTCCTTAATTTATTACTTTTTCAACATTTCAAACTACACTTTTTTAAACATTTCCTTCAAATTTTGAATTTAATAGAATCCTCCTAAACAGATGATGTTCTCTATAAAAATACTTTTAGATAATACCCTAAAATGAAAAAAATGCATGCTATTTAATTTATTTTTATTGTATTATTAAATATTTCGTCCGCCTATGACGGGGTCTCATCGTCTCATCTTAAGGTGCGTCCACACCGGCTGCGCCGCGCCGCGCAAGCCATTTTTTTAACATATACTTTTGTGCCCGCTAAAAAAAATACACTTCAAAAGTACATGTTAAAAAAATGTTTTGCGCGGCGCAGCCGGTGTGAACGCACCTTTAGAAATTGCTAAAGACGCTACAGAAAACAAACTGATTTGTTTTCATTTGCGTTTTTTGCGAGATACGCCGAACGCTACATGCCTTTGGTGGGCTACTCTCCTATATTATCCTGTTTATTTGTTTTAGTCGCTACAGACGCTTCACGCTAAAAACGCAAAAATCGCTTTCTGTGTGGCCGTGGGCTAAGTGTATTTAATAAAAATAGTTATATGAAATAGTAGACTATAATAAAAATACATTTTAACCAAAAAAACAAATAAAAGAATCCAACCTGGTTTCTACCGTTAACCGAACAAATCGTATGAGCATAAAATATCACAATACATTTTGTCGTTGTAGGTTAAGAGGTCGCCGGACTATATGGATGACGAATGCCATTGAAATTTAAAATAATTTCCTTTTTTCTTTCTTTTAATCTCACATCCTCGACGACTTAATCGATTCCAAGCTCATTACTGAAACGTTTAGGATATATATAATATTATATATACAAGGTGGCCCATCGAAAACGTTCCGCAAGGCACAGGGCCTATTTTTCATTTGGTCGGGCCCTAGGCCCAAGCAAAAGTTCGGGCAACACTGAAAACTAGAAAATAATAATAACAATTAGGTATTTTGAACTTCTAGTTCAGAAATATTTTAGTACTAGGCAGAATAGCTTTTAGGCATATTAGACTAAAATAAAAACGTGGGGCCCCTCTGAAATCCTACCTATGGCAAAGCATATCTTTATACTTTGGTAGATCATGAGCTCGGCGTTCGCTGGTGAAGCCGCCACGGCTGGTTATTGGTTGTCAAAATCTCCAGTTACGATTACAATAAGTCGATGCAATCCACACTTAGTATAGAAGAAAGTATTACAGCAATAGTTAATGGGCCCCGCGTTTTTATTTTAGTCTAATATGCCTAAAAGCTATTCTGCCTAGTACTAAAATATTTCTGAATTAGTAATTCATTTAAATAAAAAAAATGTTTATTACAGATTATCAAAGCTATGTATAAAAAAAGATTCTTTAAATTCCTTTCCGTATATTTTTAAACGATATATGCAATAATTTTGGCCATGTAATATACCAAATATCGTTATTTTAAATGAAAAAATAAAAAAGTTACATAGCTGAGCCACATTTGAGACGCACCCGGTATAATATTGAGATTCTGGACTGGAAAGTAGGAAACCTTTTTACTATAGAATTCCATGTAATTTTAATGAACAAAAAGGGCAAAATAAACTTTGACGGAGGATGAAAATCAATAGGGCTGTCGAATCCGACCCGGAGCAATAAAGTTAGATTAACAAAGTTTAATTTATACTGAAAATGTTCGAGAACTCCTCCGTGCCGTTAATGAAACTTTGTCTAAATTACTGAAACGCTCGGACTACTTCAAAATGGCCTTTTTATCTATCGAGATTTAACCGTTTTCTAATTTTAGTCACTTTGATATGTAAATCTGGGTTTTCTAAAAAAAAAAAAAAATTGGAATAGAACGTACTAGTTCGGTCGAGCTACAAACAAAAAGGTTAACACACGTTGAAATTTAACGTGGAAGTCAGTATATCCAGAAAATTGAAAATCGAAATATTTCAAAAAAAAAAATTTTTTTTGAGTTCTGCTGTTTAGTCCCAGTGAATATCGAACAGCTCTCTTCTGGAGCTTGAAAATGCGGTCTGAGTCGCACAACACGTACCCCAGAATGGAAGGGTATACCTGAGGTGCGACTCAAAAAGTGCATAATAAACAGTACTAGCCACTGACAAGTTAAGTTCTTTAGAAACAGATCCTAATGCAAAACAGGCAGAGCTCAATTTTTTCGACAAAGCTTCGATATGCATTTCCCATTTCAGAGAATTGTCTATTACAAGCCCTAAGAATTTTACAGATTTTACGACGTCAATGGAGGTGTTGTTAAGTACAAAAGGCTGCAGCGAGTTTTTATACGACAAAGCTTTAGTTTTAGAAATGTCGAGACTCAGGAGGTTCGAATCGTACCAAGATTTAATGGTGATTAAGTCATTTGATATAATCCTATGAAGTGCCGTGACGTCCTTGTTGCTCGAAGTGAAGCTAGTGTCGTCCGCAAAAAGACATATTTTACCACTGATGTTTATGTTAGCAATGTCGTTAATAAAAAGAGGAAACAAAATATGGCCTAGTACTGAGCCATTATATTGGCTTGTTAGAAGACAACTTAGTATCCACCCTCACAAGTTGACTTCTGTTGCTCAGATACGACTTAAACCATTCGAGAGATGTTCCCCTGAACCCATAGTGGTGCAGTTTATTAATTAGGATCTTATGATTTACACAGTCGAACGCCTTAGAAAAATCACAGAAAATTGTTGCTATGGAATGATGGTTATTTAGGCTGGAGTAAACTTTATTAAGGAGGGAAAACATAGCGTCATTTGTGGCCTTGTTGCTTAGAAATCCAAATTGAATTGTTTCCAGTAAGTATTTTGTACTTAAACAGAAAAGATACCAGCCTTCTTTTAACCAACATTTCTATGATCTTAGATAGCGTTGGAAGGAGTGCAATTGGGTGATAGTTAGAAGCTTCATCTTTGTCTCCTCCTTTATGCAGAGGAATGATTATTGCCGTCTTAAGACATTTTGGAAAAAATACCATTTTGGAATGATATGTTTATTAAAGTAGTTAGGTGATTCAGAGTGCTTCCTGGCAGATTCAAAAAATTTTTTAAAGCTAATTGGTTTATAAATGTTTGTTAGTATAATTACTTGATTGATAGACGATGCAATAATGGATATAACTTTCCCACGCATCAATAAACTAGAAAATAAAGCCGTATAATAGCTGGTGAAATGTTAAGCGTCAGCCTGAATAATTCGCACGTTTGGACTTGACCTTGTGCGCTGACCTCTCCCGGAGAAAGTTTTGCTCATAAAGAGGTTCCGTCGACAGAATGGAAATAAATGGTGAACTTATAGCTTATGTTGTGTACACAGGCGTAAAATATGCTTGACTGCCAACCTCAATTTTCAATCAATTGGAGCTCACATCTGTCGTGAGACCTTTGGAATTTAATGTCTTGTTTTACTTCTACTTTTAGTGATTCGTACTGCTTATACACTGTGTGCAAGAATGTACAGGGTGGGTCAAATTCGACGCTTTTAAATGGAAACACCCTTTTCTATAGGAGATAGACGCAAACTAATATCGGTGTCTGGAGCTCAATTTTCATTAAAAACATGATGGTGAAAAGGGCACATCAATATCTGTTACCGTTTCGGAGTTACGGGGTGTTTTTCAAAAATGTGCATTTTTAACAAATCGCTGTAACTTTTTTGCTATGGAAAATTTTGTATTTCTATGAAAACATTTCCAAAGCACCTTTTTACGTAGAATTTAATCGTTTAAGTATAATTTTTTTAAAATTAATAATTTAAGAGTTATCAACAGAAAAATTGATTTTTTATTTGGGACACCCTCTATATTTTGAATTAATTGAAAAGGATTTAAAATTACCTTGCAAAAATATAGCACACTTGATATTTTGTTATAATCCCCTTCGAAATACAGAATTTTTAAAAGTTCGCCACTTTTGACTAGTAGGTTTTGGACCCCTTATTGATGATAATTGGAACTTTTTTTTAAAGGAACTCGAAAACATATTTTTCCAGCAAGACGACGCACCGAATAAATAAATAGCTAACCAAGATCCCAGAGGCCTGTCGAGGCCGCCTGACTTAGTGCCATGGATCTAATCCTATGGATATATTTGCGGAAGAATAAAGGTTCCTTATTCTTCCGTATAATCTAGACCAGAATTAGAAATACTTAGCAGTTATGAGAGGGTATCTTTCACACCTACTGAGTTAATGAATTCCGCGAGAAATGTTCAAAAACTGTCCCGTCTGTCCATAACAGAAGACGGTCGATATGTCGAACAACTGTAGCAAAATCTCATGTCTTGGTTTGCTATTTATTTTTATTGTTATTAGATGTAGTTGAAATGTGTTGATGTTGGTTAAATATATTTTAAATTGTTATAAAATTCTGCATCTCTCATAGCAAATATTATTTTCGTTTTAAGTGATGCTCACAGCTAGATTTTTTTTGCATTACAGCCGGTGCCGTTCAAAGCCTACTTATTTAAAGCGGGCGAATTTTTATATACTCTATATCTCGAAGAGGAATCAAGCAAAATATCAAGTGTGTTATATTTTTAGAAAGGTAATTTTAAATTATTTTCAATAAATTAAAAATATATAGGGTGTCCCATAAATAAAATCAAATTTTCTGTTGATAATTTTTAAATTATTAATTTTAAAAAAATTATACTTAAACCATTAAATTCTACGTAAAAAGTGCGTTGGAAATATTTTCATAAAAATACAAAATTTTCCATAGCAAAAAAGTTAAAGCGATTTGTTAAAAATGCATATTTTTGAAAAACACCCCGTAACACCGAAACGGTAACAGATATCGATATGCGGTTTTCACCATCATGTTTTTGACAAAAATTGAGCTCCAGACACCGATATTAGTTTTCGTCTATCTCCTATAGAAAAGGGTGTTTCCATTTAAAAGCGTCGAATTTGACCCACCCTGTACAGGGTGAGCGGAACTCGATGTCTCACCTCTATTATGAGAAAACGAAAAATAATTTAAAAAAATCTGAAAAGAGGTTTTTAAATGGGACTAAATAAACTATATTTTAAGCCAAATTTCCATATTTCTCCATATTTGGAAATTTATATAATGACGTCATCAATTTTTATTTTCCCAGAAACATACCTAATTCGCAATCATCACGATTTAAACAAGTAGCCTTTGGAAAAAAAATAGAAAAGTCGCGTCTGTCAATAATTAAGCATTTTTAATTTGTGCTGTTTAGTAATTTTACCTTACACTGTCATGAAACAAAATATATTATAACTATTACAACAGAAACAACATATTATACAGGCAATCACTACATCACATTTTCAATATGCCCACATCCTACTTCTAAAAACTTATCCAATCTACGCCTTACTTCTCTCACTGAAGCCTTAAAAAGCATTTCTCTAGATAGTCGTCGCAAGCATTTCTAATTTTTTCTTTTAAATGTTCCAAATGAATACCTAGATGGTGTTTTGTAAATTTTATTTTTTAGAGTTCCCCACAAGAAGAAGTCTATGTTCAAGCAACCACGATTGTCATTATCTAAGTTTATCATTATTTGGGCAATATAATTAATTCTTCGGTGTTGATGTTCGTCTAAAAAGTGGTGTTCTAAGTTGTGAAGTTTATAATCATGATAACCGTTTTTTTATTTTTTCGCACAGAACTGTATTTCAAATTAGCGGGATTAAAGCAATCAATCCCGTGGATCCGCAAAATTGCCGGATTGTAAACAATAAACGCTCTTCTTTTCTCTCTCCTATTTTGGGATGCGGTTTGGACCAGGTTTTAGACGCATCTATTGTGATTAAGATGCTATGTGGTTTTCGAAAATATATTTAGCGAATTCTCGTATACAGAGTATTTTATAATAGTGTACAAATTTGGTTAAGAATTTTTTCTACCGAAAATTTACAGTTTTTGAAAAATCGAAATTTTAACTATGTACGACTAATCTGTATTGAAATTAGAAAAAAAAATTTTTAATTTTTTGTTTTAAAGAAAATGCGAGTTTTTTCGAAAAATATGCATTTATAGTCATACATTTGGTCCTAAATGGTACAAAAGGCATTGTACATTTTGCATACAATATACTGATATAGCGTGTATCTTAAACTAGCTGAACAGAAATTTGGACCGATGTATACAGGATGTTCAAAAAATATATTTAATATTAAATAAACTTAAATTTTATTATAATTTATCTACTTATTTTATAAATAAAAATATTATTTTGATGTTGAAGGTTTTTTTTTAATTTGTGTTAGTTATCTGCTTTTAGATACACTCTATATTAATAATTTTTTGGCATATGCAGAACGTACAAAGCTTTTTGTACCATTTAGGACCATCGTATGACTAAAAATGCATATTTTTCGAAAAAACGTCGTATTTTCCTTAAAACAAAAAAAAAATAAAAACCGATCAAATTGTTTTCTTCTAATTTCAATACAGATTAGTCGTACTTGGTAAAAATTTCGATTTTTTAAAAACTGTAAATTTGCGGTAAAAAATATTCTTAACCAAATTTTCACACTCTTATAAAACACCCTGTATACGAGAATTCGCTAAATATATTTTCGAAAATCACATAGTATCTTAATCACAATAGATGCATCTAAAACCTGGTCCAAACCGCATCCCAAAATCTTTTTTAGTTCAAGAGATATTCAACTTTAAATTTACCCTAAAATTTTGCTTGTCCCGATAATTATGTCCGGCAGTTTATTTGACGAAATTGTCCACAAGTACTAGCTAAACGCTTTTCTTCACTTATGCACGCCAGAAAGAAATCTAATAATTAACCTGTTATGGCTAAACCGTAAGAGGAATCCCCTGGTGTCGATCCCGCAGATCCAGCACGGTAAATCCCGCAAATTTGATCCCGCGGAATCACAGAGGGATCCCGCATTTGCAGGATTGCATTCCCTAGTCAGAATTGACCATCATTTTAATGATCTGCTGATGATTAAAAAATGATAAACCATGGTTAGCGAAACGCGCGTCCAGTGTAAAAGTAAAAGTGGTTTGGTGTATTGTGGTGGTTTAGTGTTTTATTTTTATTTTGCTGTGTAACACCAAAAGTTCCAACCCTGAACTGTAACCAATTTAAGGATTTCAAAAGCTTAGAATGAAGAAATTACTACATATTTCTTCCTAATCATTTTTCATTATACAGGGTTATTATATTGTAGCTAAACGATTATATTTTTACAAATTGTAAGTTTTGGGTTCGATGAAGGACTATTAGAGGTACAATTTAAAAATAATTTTACAAGATACAGAGTGTCTCAAATAAATAAAAAATATCAAAGTTGTATTTTTTTAAATGGAACACCCTGTATATTATTACATTTCTAGTTTCTACGATTAAAATAAAGGTAAATTTGTTTAAGGTTTATTATACTTAAACCTTACCGTTTTTGAAATATTTTCAATTTTGTGAAATTGCAGTAAAAATTTTAAGGCATCATTTCTCCAAGGGTATCAAAGTTTTCAATACTAAATATTTACTGAAGTTTATTTATCGATCAGTTATTGTGTTGCAATAATAAAAATTATACTACCTTATACAGAGTGTCTAAAAATTTATTTTAAATAATTTCTAGCTTTAAACGCCAGTAACTTCTTTAATTTAAATGGAACGCCCTGTATATTTTAGGAGAATCAGATGCACAATTTAATTGTCTGTCAAATTGTATTATACCATTTTTTACCTATCCCTTCAAGTTTTCATAGAAAATGCCTTTTCTTATAATTTGGACCTCATTTATCAATATACACATGGAATGTTGACATTTTAGATTGTTTTTTAAATGTACAAAATGTACAGGCTAGTAATATTATCGATTTTAACAAAACGATAATATTACTAGCCCATTTATATGCAAAAGACTATTTAAATTTTTAAAAAACTGTATACCATTAATTAAATATAATACTATTATTTCCGCCCATATAATAATTAATAACATACTTAATTGTGTTCGTTAATAAATTATTCTAAATAAATCTGGATTTCAGTCAGAAATCATTATAATAATAAGTTATCAAAATGAACGTCTCTGTTGTTATAAATAAGCATTTATTAAAAAAATGAAATATCATTTTAAGGTGTTACTTTTACCACCCTGTCTAATACACATACAAAACTCAGTTTTTTAGTATTTGGGGCAATTATTATTAATCAACGCAAACAGTCAGTTAATGTAGTTTGAATACTGGAATCATATTAATTGGTCCTCTTTAACAAATATTTAAACAGTTTTTTTATTTTTAATGAAATAAACGAATTATATTGACAATATTAGTATCTGTACTCTTTAAAAATTTGGTACATCTTTAAGAATAATCTAAAATGTCAATATTCCATGGATATATTGATAAATAAGTTCTAAATTACAAGAAAATGCATTTTCTACGGAAACTTAAAGAGATAGGTAAAAAATGGTATAATACAATTTGATAGACAATTAAATTGTGCATCTGATTCTCCTAAAATATACAGGGCGTTCCATTTAAATTAAAGAAGTTATTGCCGTTTAAAGCTAATAATTATTTAAAATAAATTTTTAGACACTCTGTATAATGTAGTATTATTTTTATTATTGCAACACAATAACTGATCAATAAATAAACTTCAGTAAATATTTAGTATTAAAAACTTTGATACCCTTGGAGAAATGAAGCCTTGAAATTTTTACTGCAATTTCCCAAAATTGAAAATATTTCAAAAACGGTAAGGTTTAAGTATAATAAACCTTAATCAAATTTATCTTTATTTTAATCGTAGAAACTAAAAATGTAATAATATACAAGGTGTTCCATTTAAAAAAATACAACTTTGATATTTTTTACTTATTTGGGACACTCTGTATCTTGTCAAATTATTTTTAAATTGTACCTCTAATAGTCCTTCATCGAACCCAAAACTTACAATTTGTAAAAATCTCATCGTTTAGCTACAATACTCCGTGTCGTATGTGGTGAACAACCCTGTATATTCACGGCAAAACATATAACTGCAAGAAGATATTTTTCTTCTTTTTTTCTTTGCGAGTCTCCACTAAATTTAAGCGAGTATTGTCACTAACAAACAATGACGATACAAATCACGAAAAGAAATATCGAGGTCGCCAAGCACCATCCTCGATTGGCGTGTGTCTGTGTGTAAGTATAACGCCACCATATCATGTATTATTTAACAGTAAACTGGTCGAAAAAACATGCTAATAGACCTTGGGCAGGACCGCATTCAACCCAGAGGCTCCTGAACTACCAATTCGTATAAATGAAAACAGGATTTTTTATTTAAAACAAAACTTTTATTTTTGGTGATAATTTCAAAACATCCCCTAGGAAAATTAAGGAGGCGAGATTTGTTTCCAAACTAACTGTTTGATGTGAACACTCCACTAACTGGACCAGAACCGTTCTGCTTTCCAAGTGGTAACCAACTCAAGGCGGAACTCAAGAACTTGGAAGATTCCATCCGCAACCTGGAATGGAAATCTTGCAATGGTCTAAGACACTCGAAGAAGTTTCTGAGGGCTTATGATCAAGAAAAATCACAGATCTTCCTGGGTCTGAGTAAGAACAATCTTCGGATTGTCACGGGGTTTTTAACAGGACACTGTCTCCTCAATGAACACCTCAGTAGATTGAAACTAAGAAGAAACGGCGAATGCAGATTCTGTGGGGAAGATGGTGAAACACCAGTACACCTCATCACTGAGTGCGCCGAGACGACAACCATTCGTGCCATGAATTTTGGTACGACTGATATTGGAGATGGAGAACTACCCTCTATAAAACCGTTCCAGATACTGGCTTTTGTCAAAGCCCTGGGACTGTATGATGAGTTATGATTCAAGAAAGGGGGACACAATGGATCTGTAAGGTCGAAGTGATTAACCCCCCTCCCACTCATTCTAAATTCTAAAATTCTAACTGTTTGATGTAGTCTTAGATGTACTAGAAATATTTTGTTTTTTGAAATATATTATAATTTAATTTCTTGTACAAACTGCAATTTTTTTAGTGGGAATTAATTTACATTAATGAATGATAATGCCAGATGTTGAAGACCTTTGTGTCCTGTATATTCAACTGTCTATATTCAACACCCTGTATATTCAAAAATCAAATGTGTATTTAACATAATATTTGGTTTAAAACTAATTATTATTAATAATAAGTATCACGATTATAACAATGCTTTTTAAACAGAATATGAGTTTAAAAGTTCCCGTAATATTAATGTAATTACTGGTTTTTACACCTTCTTTTAGGTCGTTAAGAAATTACTTGAGAACAACATAAACAATAAACCAAGTGAAAGACATAATAACTTTCTTGAATGCAATTTGTGTTTAAAATAATATTAGTATGTTAACAACTGTGATCTTAATATACTGTTAATATTGTCTTATATCTATCAAAAATAGTAGATAAAATAGTACTTTAATCGCACGTTTTTTAATTGGTTCCATTTTTGAAAATTTTTGTATTCCTTTTCATAAGTTATTCGGGATTTAAATGGAAGTAGTTTTAAAAACAATCTAAAATGTCAGTATTCCATGGGTATATTGATAAATGAGTTCTAAATTACAAGAAAATGCATTTTCTACGGAAACTTGAAGATATAGGTAAAAAATGGTATAATACAATCTGATAGACAATTAAATTGTGCATCTGATTCTCATAAAATATACAGAGTGTTCCATTTAAATTAAACAAGTTATTGCCGTTTAAAGCTAATAATTATTTAAAATAAATATTTAGACACTCTGTATAAGATAGTAAAATTTTTATTATTGCAACACAATAACTGATCAATAAATAAATTTCAGTAAATATTTAGTATTAAAAACTTTGATACCCTGCGAGAAATGAAGCCTTAAAATTTATACTGCAATTTCACAAAATTGAAAATATTTCAAAAACGGTAAGGTTTAAGTGTAATAGACCTTAATCAAATTTACCTTTATTTTAATCGTAGAAACTAAAAATGTAATAATATACAGGGTGTTCCATTTAAAAAAATACAACTTTGATATTTTTTATTTATTTGGGACACTCTGTATCTTGTAAAAATATTTTTAAATTGTAGCTCTAATAGTCCTTCAACGAACCCAAAACTTACTATTTGTAAAAATCTAATCGTTTAGCTACAATATTCCGTGTCGTATGTGGTGAACAACCCTGTAGAAGTAGGTATTAATTTTTGCGACGTGATTGAAAATGTAAAAAAGTAATTCAAACCAAACCAAGGTATAAATGCAATAAATTTAAAAACTGCGTAATTTTCTAACCATAATCGAAGTCTTAAAATTCAACCAATAAAATTAATATCGTATCATCGTATCGTCGGATAATGGATGCATGAAAATCAAGCTTAAGCACAAAAGTATGAAAATTTATTATTCATATACCGTATGATCGAATAAAAACGGCGTCAACGATGGCTATGAAATGAAGATCGCTATCATTTTATATGCAAAATTATATGGAAAATGTCATCGATCGTCATTTCCAAGCCAACTGGACGCCGTTTTTTTTCGATCATACGGTATTATTAAAAATAGGCATAAACAAAACAATCAAATGTCAAATTCAACGAGCGTAACCATAGTTTCTCGATATATAATCCTGACAAAATTACTTACAAGTTATTACCACTACTTTTCAAGCTTTTTATATTATTTGGAACGTTTAAAATTGTTTAAAAAATTATTTGTGACATTTGAAAAAAAAACAGCATGTTCTATTCGGAGTAAAAATTACTTTTTTACTCCTGTCCTCCTTAACTATTAGCATGCCATTAAGGAACACCCTGTATATTTTTTCATTTGCGAATAAAAATCGTTTAGTACGGGCCTGCAACTGGCATACCGACACACCATTTCAGAATCAAAATTTGCAAAAGTCGTATTTGATCAATGTATAATTTTTTAATGACCTGTAATATTTTATAATGGATGAAGATGATCTAATTCTTCTAATGCTTGTTTAACGTAATATTTATCTTCTAATAACACTTCAATCACTGCTTGTTTTATAACTGTTTTGTTATCTATAGAGTAAAAACTTAATTATGTGTAATGGTAGTGTTTTACAGCATTGAGTAATGGTGGTAGAGTATCATTTAGTATAAATGATGTTTGACCTAGTGCCATAACCCTTTTTTTTTATTTAATACAGATATTATTATCTACCAGTGGTGGTGCATGATTTCATACTTTAGGGGTGTACAGCAATTAATAGAATTATATCAATTCTCTCTGATGTAGGGATCAGGGTGTTTTATTTAAAATAAAAGAGTTATTTGCTTTTAAAAGTGGCCAATGTTCAATATTAATTTTGTCTCACCCTGTATAACTTTTCGGGACAAATTTTAATTTGGTTTAACATACAATGTTTAATACACAGGGTAAATTACAATTTAGGTAGCTGTTTTTGGAATTTAAAATTTATTCTACATTTTCACAAAATGTGAAATACACACACCGGAAAAATCTAGGGATAACATTTTATTAAAGTTAAAAATAAATGTTTTGAATAAACAACCACATATTTTAGGCCGATTCTTTCTACTTCGATTGAAACGAAGTAGTCACACTAGTTATTTCTAAATTTGGGATATTTGCAGAAGTGTTTGTGCATTTTTTGTCAAATGTATAAAAAGCACCTAGCATCAATTGTTCGAATTTAACCTGTACTGGCTATGTTTTTATGATAACTGGCCAGAATTCATTCAAATAACTCTGTTTAGTATTAAACGACATTATGGAGCGTAGACATCTTAACAGAGACGAAATGCTCAGGACCATGGGTATGCTTGAAGCTAGATTGCGCCAAATCGACGTAGCTAGAGCATTAAATACAACGCAAAGTGTAATATCGCGATTAAGTGCACGCTACCGTAAAAGTGGTGATGTTGCTGAAAAGCACACAAGGTGACATCGCATTACTACCCCTCAGCAAGATCATTTTTTACAATTAAATGCTCGACGCCGACCGACTCTTACATCACCAGAGCTTAGTTTAATTCTCCAGGAAACACATAATGTAACCGTTAGTCCTGACACTGTTCGCAATAGATTAAGAGAGGTCAACTTAAGAAGCAGACTCCCCTGGAGAGCTAAACCCTTAACGAGAGGAAATCGAGAGGTACGATATTTGTGGGCTCAAGATCGTGTTCAGTGGTCGAATGAACAATGGGCAATGTTCTCTTCACGGATGAGTCACGCTTTGGAATTCATCCGGATTCGAGAAGGCTTAGGGTATGGAGAGAACCGGGAAATCTTATTCGATTGGATCATGTTCAGGAAGTGCATTCTTATCAAGGTGGAACAGTTATGGTGTGGGGAGGAGTCCAGTTAGGCTGAACAACCGATCTCGTTTTTCTTGAAAGGTTTCTAACAGGAATCACATATCGTGATTTAATTTTTGAGCCTGTCGTGTTACCATATGCCAATGATTTTGGGAGAAATCATTCTCATGCATGACAATGCACGGCCTCATACAGCCAGAGTGGTAAGTGAGTTTATCAATGCTCATCAATTAAACATCTTACCCTGGCCGGCACAATCTCCTGACCTCAACCCCATCGAGCACGTATGGGATGCGGTCGAAAGTAGAATTTTGAGAATGGGTATGACTCGTTAAACTCGTAGGGATCTGGTTCTGGTCGTGAATGCAGCGTGGCAGGCTCTACCTCAAGAAGAGATCGACAACCTGATCAGGAGCATGGGGAGACGATGTAGGGCTGTAATGAACAGTAGAGGAGGCCATACCCTTTATTAAGTAAAAATGGTTTTATCTTTTTTTTTAATTCGCAGTTTAGAATAAAAAAATGTGTATATTTTTGAGTTCAACAAAAATCATAAATTTCGCTTTTATTTCCAATACGTCCTGTAAACTATTTGTTTATTTTAATTTTATTATATCAGAAATGCAAATAATAAAATTACTGACGATGGCTGGATAAAATTGTAATATCCCTAGACTTTTCCGGTGTGTGTATGTCAAAATCCTTACAATTCAGGCATAATATGCTACTTTAATGAAAGTCACCTTTATTTTTTTGCCATGAAACTGCACCAATATATCTCACTATAGCGCAGACAAATTTTTAACAGTTATACACTTCATTGAAACATTGTGTAAATAAACAAAAAAAATACATATAATGGAACTTCCAAATTCATTTAGTGTTATTAAAGAAATACGTTACTTAACACATTTTATTCTAATACAAATATTTACAAATATTATTAAACATAAATAACTTATCACAGAAACCATCTAATTCTGTAATACAAAGATGTCTAATTGACGAATGTTCTATTTATGCTAAAAAGGTTTACTGTACCATGCACCATACTGATTAAGGTCCACTAAGTGAAGAATTATCATAGCAAATGATGTGATAATATAGTATTTTTAGAACGCATACTTAGTGTTGTAGAATGCTCGAGAATTTATTTTTTTAAATATGTTCCACAAGAATAAACAAACAAAATCTAGCAAAAATGTCGAGAGTTTATAATTAGCACAAAGAAAATACACTCATATGCAAAAAAAAACGCAACGGAGAATTGTTTCAATTTTAAAGTGTTAAAACCTTTTTACTTTTAGCCCTATTTTCATGATTTTTTTTGCAAACTGTATATAAATCTATCAGCTTTGAAACTCATAAACTCAGTTTTTTATAAACTTCAGTATTTGACTTATTATACAGTGTTAATTGAAGGTTTTTTTTTACTCTAACTTTACCCACCAAGCAAAAAACCTCACATTACATTTGCAACATTGCAGTCATTCCCCAAACAGTTTGCTTTGTAATGTTGATTTCTAAACCTTGTGTCGTGATTGATGAAACCTTGCTACAGAAACATTGTTTTTGAATGGTGATTAAAACGTTTTTTTCTGCAACATTGCAACAAAGACTCAAATGAAAGATCCGCGAAGTTAATAATAATTAATAATATAACAAATATACCATAAGATCGAATAAAACGGCGTCTAGTTGTCTTGGAAATGAGTATCGATGACATTCTCCATATAATTTTACATAATATAAAATGACAGCGATTTTCTTTTCATAGCCATCGCTGACACTTTTTTTTTCGATCATACGTATAAGTTAGGTTAGGTTAACGCACTTGTTTTTTTACGTTTTTGATGCGTTTTTGGTATCACGTTTTATGCTTTTCGAATAAGATTTTAATGAATGTAAATGTAAGTATAATTTTATTATTATGTGTGTTTTAATAATGTTTGTAGCCATGAATAAGTATAACAAATTTTGTTTAGTTTGTTTTTAAGTTAAATTTTATGTTTTACGTTAGCTTTTAGCCAACTAAAAATTGAAGTAGATAAAACATGGATAAAACCAGGATACGAGTATATCAATCTGATGATAAAATCGATCACAAATAATATTCAGTATTATATATTCTCAATAATATTTTTTTAATGATATAATCATTTGAAATGTTTAAAATAAGGACATAAAGGGGCCTCAAAGATTACTGTCACAAGAGGTAAGTTTCTCATGGTTTTATTTATTACAACTGATTGTTTTTATTTTTACTACTTATTTAGAAATGATTGGATATAGATTTCAAAACTTTACCGAAGAGGAATTTGAAACCATGAATAAGACAATTCAACATGCGAAGACAAAATATGAAAAATCCAAAAAATCAATTAAAATATAAGTTTGCTTTTCCTTGTACATATATTTAATGTTATACTTTCCTTTTGTATTTTTGAATAAGAAATATATAATAATGTTTATACTGTACCTATATATATATATATATTTTGTATTATTTCAGAACTTCAACTTTAAGATTTTTTTTAGAAATTCGATTCAAGAGGTCAGAGTTTAGTAATTCCTTATTTAATGAGCAGCCGAAAAGATCAGTAAGTTCTCAGTACTCAGTACTTAATAGTATTTTTGAAACAAGTAAGTGATAAATTTCTAGTTTTTATTTGTTTTTTTTTAAATTGTTTGACAAATTCGACTTTCTTGGTATATTTACTATAGAGATATGCATATTTATTATATATAACATTTATTTAATTCTGTTTTTAGTATTTGTTCTTATAGCGGCAACATAGATACATTATCTGTAAAAATTTCAACTGTCTAGCTATAACGGTTCATAAGATAGACCATAACCAACATGAGATACAGGCCAGAGACATCGATTTGTGACGTCACCGCAATAGTCGGGCTTTTGTATTGTGCCATATGGTACTGCATATAGTTTTTGCATAAATAATAGTATTTATTGATAGTTTTGCCAGATATAAATATGAAAAATATTACACACAAAGGTATTAAAAAATAACATTAACTTTTTATCGCGTTAAAGTAATTGAATAGCGTTAAAATTTAGATCTAAAACACGAATATTAATATGAAATAAACAACAGCATAAGATGAACAGAATAAAATCCAGATAATAAAAAGCATGTTCTAAAATTGCGTTAGCGAGTATTTAGCAACTAGTAATAATATACCTTGTGATAAAGTTTCCAAATATTAAAAAAATTGAAAACTATACTTTATCGACAAGTTAAGAAAATATATTGTATATGATAAGGGCAGAATACATTTTAAAGTTTAATTAAAAATAATTGTAAAAATTTGCCTAACATATTTAAAAAATGTGGATATCAGGTAGAATTAACTATTATCATTAAGTACTTTGTAGTTCGATGTTCATCAAGTAACCATCTCCATATACCGTAAATAAAAAGATAAAGATAATTTTTTTTTATATAAAATACTGAAATAAAGTACAATTCATTTAATTTCTTTAAAATATATTGCCATTTCATAATAATAATATATATTTCATAATAATAATAATTTTCAATATTTATTTCATCCTGAATTTCCAAATCTTGTTTTCTTTCATCGGGATGTTTGTTAACATGCACAGTCATATAAGAGGGTTGATTTGGAAAAATTGTAGGCACAGCATCTTCTGTAGGTTTTGGACGTGACCTAGTTACAGTTAATATTGTTGGGCAAGAGAATGTAGTACTTTTTATAATTGCTGCTACAAGGCACAGGCACAGAACAATGTCGCTTCATTTTTTATTTCACAAAGAAAAAATAAAGAAACGAAAACTGTTTTGCCTAAAAATACCCGTCACTTACGTTGGTTTAACACTATACACTAACACTAACACTATTAATTATGTTTTTATATAAATTCCCCAACTTTTTCCTAGCCCGGACACACAGCCCGCATCGCCGGTGTTACTATATTTTTTACCGAAAGTATGGTTTTTTCGCGGGTACGATGTTATGAATCGGATCTAGATAGTTCACTATTCACTCAGAGTACACTCAAAATTATTTAGTATAATTTTATTAGCATAGAAAAGCGTAAAAAACACAGATTTGTTGCGAAACTAATGAAAACAATAGGTTTGTTTACAACTACTAATTCTCTACCACTTCGGTAGAATTGTCAAAACAGCCAGGCCTTGAATATGACGTTAGCCACGGATAGACCTTTGTGACAGACGGACGGACGGACGGACAGCGAAGTCTTAGTAATAGGATTTCCACCCTTTGGATACGGAACCCTAAAAATAACTGTAATAACTAAATGTACAAACAAACAAAACACTTGTAAAAGCACTCTAATACTTTGTATTGCCTCCTCCGACTGCTATAATTGTCTGTAGACGTTGCCTTAATGAGGCTGCTAATATATTGTGTTGTTTTCCCATTCTTCTTCAAGGACCAAGCGAATATTCATAATTTCAACAAGATCAATCGATAATTATTAAAAAAATTGCAAAATGCTCGTGGCAAGTTCATTTTTTTTGACACCTTGTATACTCGTTAGAAAATGAAATAAACGCCGGAGACAGAAAAAAACTAAACGAGAAAAGTAAATAATATTGAAATAGATCAAGTGAAATTATACTCTCTATACAAATAAGAAACAAAAAAAAAGATATGCCAAGAGAAACAAACGCTTTCATCCATGGTACTCTCTATAGTACCGTGACGAATCAGGGCCTTGTGTGTAGGTACTTTCTATTTCTCTTGTTGAATTTGTGCCGGTTTTTTGGCCAAAACTAATTTAATTGCGACAATGGGTGCCTACAGGCGGGTGCCTCAACTAATCTGCCTACCTACTTCATATGCCAAACGGCTTAGAACTTTCTTTAACAGAGCGGAATATTTATCTGCATTTGCTTAATTTGATCATCACGTCAGACTCAGAACATTCGCTGTGTAATGATTGTCTTTAATGGATACGCAAAAAGTTGTACTTTCCTTATTTGTTAGTATTTGTTTGTGGAAAAAGTTTTTTATTACTGACATTTGGAGAAAAACACATTCTTATTAAGTGTAGAGGTGTGGGAATAAATATAATAAACTAGCGTGTACCAGCGACTTCGTTCGCGTGGAATTAATCATTTGTAATGGTGATGATAAAGCAAAGCAAGAATTTCCATTCACATACAAACTGGATAAAATTTTCTCACATTTATGTCAGCAGAGAAAAAAACAATATGGCGATATTATTATAAAACTTGGTAATATTTGAGGGGTAGTTTCATCTCGTTGGAATTTGAATTTCGAAAAATCCGGTTGCCAAAAATAAGTTTTTTACATCAAGCAGTTTAAGCAGAATCGTGGTTAAGAAATTACCCAACTTTTTGGAACACCCTGTATGATTTTCAAAAAATTTCAAAATATGCAGAAAAAACAAATAAATTATGCTTGTCCAAGCGTTTTCCCGAAAGACTAACCGTTTTTTAAATAACAAATATTGTAAATATTTGCGGGGCGTTTTTACCCTCTTGGAATTTGAGATTCGAGAAACCCCTCCTTATCGAACCTCTACACCCCACAGTCAATCCGTTTGCCAAAAATCAGCTTTAAACGTCAAGCAATTTAAGCAGAATCGTGATTACTCAATGGTCATATTTTATGAAACACCCTGTATAAATTTATAAAAAATCTTAAAATGTGTAAAACAACAAAATAAAATATACGTGTTTAAGAGTTTTTCCAAAAACTCACCGGTTTTTAAATAAAAAATATTTTAATATTTGAGGGATAGTTTCACCCCTTAGAATTCGAGTTTCGAAAAATCCTTCTTATCGAACCTCTACACCCTAAAGTCAATCCGTTTTCCAAAATCAGCTTTTTACGTCAAGCGCTTTTAGCAGGATCGTGATTAATCAATGACCAGATTTTTCGCAACACCTTGTATACATTTTTAAAAATCTTAAAATATGTAAAAAAACAAAATAAAATATACGTGTTTAAGCGTTTTTCGGACACTTGACCGTTTTTTAAATAAAAAATATTGTAATATTTGAGGGGTGGTTTCACCCCCTTGGAAGTGGAATTTCGAAAAATCCCTTCTTATCGAACCTCTACACCCTAGAATCAACCTGTATGCCAAAATTGAGCTTCTTACGTTGAGTGGTTTGAGCAGGATCGTGATTAATCAGTATGTCAGTCACTCAAGGATTTTATATATGAGTGTAGATGAGAAGATGAGGACACCTTGTACACCCTATTTTTTGCGGACGACCAGATAGTCCTAGTCCTAGCCCAAGACCAAACAAACGCCTTGAATACTTGGCAAGAAAGCTGATAGAAGAGTACAAGAAATGGGGGTTGGACGTAAATATTACAAAAACTGAATGTATGAGTGCAGGGGGGGGGCACGAGAGAACATAGTCTTAGACGATAGAAGCATGATAAAAAATTGTGACCAATATAAATATCTTTGATTAAAAATAACTAACGATGGAAAACTCGATGAGGGTATAAAAGATCCAATAGTGCCAGGCAGGAGGGCAATATCGATGCTGAATGTGAGACCAAGGAATTTCTAAAGCTAATAAGATCATATACCTATAATACCGTAGTGAAAAGCATAATAATTTACGGAAACGCAGTATGGCAGATAAGAAAGATTATGGGAACAGAACACACAATTGTGACCACATAAGAACAAAAAAACTCATATGGTTTGGTCATGTGCAACGAATGCCCGATCACAGAATACCAAAGCCAATTTTACTGTGGACACCGCGAGCCAGAAATAAAAGAGGAAGGCTACGAAGAAGCTGCATGGAGGGAATGGATAAAGAACTTTAGAATATAGAGAAATACCTGATGATCTCTGGCTTGTTTCTTATCTGTGATCTCTGGCTGAATAGAGAGAAGTGGAGGTTAGGTTTCGGAAAACGGTCGTAGAATGGTCTGAACCAACTTATACATACGTATGTATACAATAATATGTTGTTTTGTTATGTTACTTATTGACATTTAGTTGTTTAAAAGTATACTGTATATGTTATTGTATTGCTTGGATCATTCTGCATTGAAAACAAATTATATAGTTCTAATATAATCTGAAGATATCGAAAACTTTCTATGTGATGAGAGTAAAAAAACATAATGAACTGCACAACGGTAGATTTCCTGAAATAGTAACCTTAATATTTTAATTTGCTCAGCGATTAATATACTTAACAGTGTTGCCACGTACCGCCAAATTTCTCGGTAACCAGGTTAACCCGAAAAAAACGTGATATTGTTTAAAAATGGTATATTAATGGAAAAACAGCTGTACTCCAAAGTCGTGTAGCAAACATTACTTAGTTTACAAGTAAATATATGCAGAACATCAGTCGTTTAAAGAGAAAGTATACGTTATTATCTGCGTGCATCAGCGTTGAATCGTTACATGGTTTTTTTACGCGCAAAACGAGGTATATGGGTAAACAATTTGAAAATTGATCGCGATCTACATTTGAGATGTTTTGCGTGCCGACATGCCGCCGGGAATCAATTCGAGTTTACCGGAAATAAATAGAACGCAACCGCTGGAAATCATTAAGAATAAAGATTTTTTATTAAAATAAATACAAAATGTACTGGGTGGTCTCAAATTTATATCAGTCGTACCAAAGTGTATCTCGGCACATTCAGTGATGAGGTATTCTGTCCCCATTTTCCCCACAGAATAGAGGTGCGAATTCTAGTTCCTTGGGAGGAACTACTTCCTTAGTTCCAGTTTCTCCAGAGGAATAGTTCCTTGAACTAGGTCTTTAGTTCACATTAGTTCCCTATTAACATTGACATCCCCGTTGCTTGCTCAAGGGCATTCTCACATTTATGTCAGTATGAGAAAAGACAATATGGCGATATTATTATATCACTTATATAACTTGGTAATATTTGAGGGGTAGTTTCATCTCGTTGGAATTTGACTTTCGAAAAATCCATTTGCCAAAAATAAGCTTTTTACGTCAAGCAGTTTAAGCAGAATCGTGGTTAAGAAATTATCCAACTTTTTAACACCCTGTATGATTTTTTAAAAAATTTCAAAATATCTAAAAAATCAAATAAATTATGCTTGTCCAAGCGTTTTCCCGAAAGACTAACCGTTTTTTAAATAACAAATATTGTAATATTTGAGGAGCGTTTCCAACCTCTTCGAATTTGAGTTTCGAGAAACCCCTCCTTATCGAACCTCTACACCCCACAGTCAATCCGTTTACCAAAAATCAGCTTTAAACGTCAAGGAGTTTAAGCAGAATCGTGATTACTCAATGGTCATATTTTATGAAACACCCTGTATAAATTTATAAAAAATCTTAAAATATGTAAAACAAGAAAATAAAATATACGTGTTTAAGAGTTTTTCCGAAAAACTCACCGCTTTTTAAATAAAAGATATTTTAATATTTGAGGGATAGTTTCACCCTCTTAGAATTCGAGTTTCGAAAAATCCCTTTTTATCGAACCTCTACACCCTAAAGTCAATCTGTTTTCCAAAAATCAGCTTTTTACGTCAAGCGCTTTAAGCAGGATCGTGATTAATCAATGACCAGATTTTTCGAAACACCCTGTATACATTTTTAAAAAAATCTTAAAATATGTAAAAAAAACAAAATAAAATATACGTGTTTAAGCGTTTTTTTTTAAATCCCTTCTTATCGAACCTCTACACCCTAGAATCAACCTGTATGCCAAAATTGAGCTTCTTACGTTGAGTGGTTTGAGCAGGATCGTGATTAATCAGTATGTCAGTCACTTAAGGATTTTATATATTAGTATAGATATAGATAAAAAAACATACATTTTAAAGAAGAAACTCAAATCAGAGTTTCTGATATAGATGAAGCTAAATGATAAATATGAAGGTAAGGTTTTCTATCTTATTTTACAAAAAATGCATTTTTCTTCACTTTTAGCTTTTTGTTTTTGTCTAAAAAATCAGAAAATCTACTTTGTTTTAAAATTACCTTACCAAAAATATTGCACATTTGATATTTTCTTATAGTTCCCTTCGAAATACAGAATTTTTAAAAGTTTTCCACTTTTAACTAGTAGGCCTTGGAACCCCTATTGATGATCTGACTCTAATGGAACTTTGAAAACATATTTTTCCAGTAAGACGAGACAATGTCTCAGAACGCTGAAGTTATCAGCAAATTTTTGCAGCCAATTTCGAAAATAATTGAATAGCTAACCAAGATCCCAGCTGTTGGCCGTCGAGGCCGCCGAAACCACCGGACTTAGCGCCTATGAATTTTTATCTTTGCGGAAGAATAAAGATTCTTATTTTTAAATTGCCCGTATAGTCTGGTGGTATTTATTGTACAAGCACTTGATAATACTGGTATTTTTTGGTACTAATTTGGTATTTTTGATACTAATTTGGTATTATTTGGTAATAAACTGGTATTATTTGGTAATGAACTGGTTTTATTTGATATTAAACTGGTATTAAACAGGTATTTTGTTGGACATCTGGCAACGCTGGATTAGATGCACGTGGCGACGACGGCCGGGAAGCTGATTGCATCATTTCTAGCCCATTTGCATCTAAAGCTAATACTGAAAAATATGTGAAATATATCTGGACCTCTAAAGGTGCTTTGACAAAATCGTTTAGTTCTGGAAGTCTTTCAGAAGATACCACTCTACATGTTTTGGAAACTGATTATACCCAAGAAAATAATATAGTTTCTAAAATTCTAAGCAATGGTTAAAGTCAAAAATTGGTGATGAACTCTGGAGCACTCTAAACTGCAATAGTCTGTTTAATAACATTATTTTTAGCACATCAGTTTTACTTCCAAATTCTACTGCAAACTTCGAGGCAAACTCGATATTTCGAGATCGATTTTAATATTCAAAATAACCTGCTTTTGTAAAAAGCAAGTAACTTTAGAAATAAAATATCATCCTTCTACAAAAACCACAAAAACAAGAGTTACGAAGGCACGCTGGGTAAGCTCAAATTTTCAAACACGCTTGATAAAGCATTTTGATATGACAAATAAATTATTTATACCAAAAATTAGTAATAATCGCAGTGTTAAATCCGAGGTTACATCAGAGGTAAGCAATAATTCTTCAAATACCTCTAAGGCACAACCAAAGATAACTTCATTTCTAAAAAAGCCTTCTACCGAGCCTTCTACGGAAAATACCGAGGAAATTACAGAGGCATGCAAACCCTCATGTAGCAAAATTGTACCGCCTAATCTAATATGTGAAGCTCCCTGTAATCAAAGAAATCCTAATGTAAAAATACTAGACTGCGTAATTATCCCCCCAAACTAAACGAGCCTCGGAACTACCCTTATCAGCCGCCACTTTCGCCATACCATCCACAAGCAATAATAATTATCTCCCCGATGTTACCCCTTTACTACCATTATTAGCTTCCGCTTCAACCTTACCGTCAACAAGCAATAATTCAATTTGGAGGAATAAAAGAAAAATTGAAAAGTTTCAGTATAATCAACCTCTTATAACCAACTTTATTTCGATATTAGAGAAAATAAATTCTACTCGTAATAGACTCTTACTCACGAGATATGCAAACTATGCTAACAAACAAACTTTAATTGTACTACATACCTCCAGTACTCGATATTCCACTCCTTCCAATCCCATTCTCCCATGCACAGCACGCCACAACGCAGCCCAACAACCCCATCAATAAATATCCATTAAACTTCTCCATGGTACTACTCGAAATCAGTCACAAAGAAGAACCCGTACTAGTAACACACTAATATTTTAACGAAATAAATTTACATGACAACTATTTTTTACACGCTACGATAATATATGACGGTACTACCCGGAAGAAAGTCTTAAATTTTCAATTACCAAAGTACTAAGTAAACAACTGTGTTTTTTCGAGACGCGTCTATTTTTTTCTGATTCGGGTACTACCGATACGGAAGGTGGTACCTCTTCAGTGACTCTATGGGTACCGATTCAGTCCGTCGTCGACTGAAGGATACGTTTGTGTGTATGTGTGTGTACTGTTGGTCAGCAGAACGTGCCAACTGGGTCAGTGGGTCAGTCTAGCGGGTCTTCCGCTTAGGTAGTACCCGGCCGCGATGGTGGGACACCTGTTACACGAGTGAGAATGCTGGTTCTTCCTTGGTGCGGCGGACGGACGAAGAAATGGAAACTGGAACCAAACGACGAACGACCGATGTGACAGTCGCGATGAGGAGACGGGATGGTTCCGTGGTGGTACCGAAGCTACATTGTAAAGATCTTAGATCTTGTACGGTGGCACCGAGTGATAGTCCAATAATTTTAGATCAAATCCGAGGCATGTCAGTAAATAGAACAAGAATTTGAATAAAGCTTATTTTAACGTATTTTTAGTAGTATAATCGAAAAAAACTGGTGTCAAAGATGACTGGGGAGTGACAATCGATGATAATTTTGGCGAGATCATCCTCTAGATGTCATTAGGGGGGTGATAGTAAACCGGAAAATTGGAAACAGTTCTGGCACGATCTTACCCAGGCAGAAAGCATGGCTTTCTAGACTGTCCTAGACAAAAATCCGAATATTTCTGTATGATTTCTGTTACGGAACATTTTTATGCACGTCGGCGTCCTTTTCTTTTGTCTGTGTGTCAGCTCCCGAGGCTTCTGGCAAGGTCGGGCGCCATTTTAATTTTTGCCGTTTAGATTTGATTGGAAATTTGTTTATACAGGGTTGTTCACCACATACGACACGGAGTATTGTAGCTAAACGATGAGATTTTTACAAATTGTAAGTATTTGGGTTCGATGAAGGACTATTAGAGGTACAATTTAAAAATAATTTTACAAGATACAGAGTGTCCCAAATAAGTAAAAAATATCAAAGTTGTATTTTTTAAATGGAACACCTTGTATATTATTACATTTTTAGTTTCTACGATTAAAATAAAGGTAAATTTAATTAAGGTTTATTATACTTAAACCTTACCGTTTTTGAAATATTTTCAATTTTGTGAAATTGCAGTAAAAATTTGAAGGCTTCATTTCTCCAAGGGTATCAAAGTTTTTAATACTAAATATTTACTGAAGTTTATTTACTGATCAGTTATTGTGTTGCAATAATAAAAATAATACTACCTTATACAAAGTGTCTAAAAATTTATTTTAAATAAATAATTATTAGCTTCAAACGGCAATAACTTGTTTAATTTAAATGGAACACCCTGTATATTTTACGAGAATCAGATGCACAGTTTAATTGTCTATCAAATTATATTATACCATTTTTTACCTATCTCTTTAAGTTTCCGTAGAAAATGCATTTTCTTGTAACTTAGAACTTATTTATCAATATACCCATGGACTATTAACATTTTAGATTATTTTTGAAGATGTACCAAATTTTTAAAGAGTACAGATACTAATATTGTCGATATAATTCGTTTATTTCATTAAAAAATAAAAAAAAACTGTTTAAATATTTGTTAAAGAGGACCAATTAATATGATTCCAGTATTCAAACTACATTAACTGACTGTTTGCGTTGATTAATAATAATTGCTCCAAATACTAAAAAACTGAATTTTGTATGGGCATTAGACAGTGTGATAAAAAGTAACACCTTAAAAATGATATTTTATTTTTTAATAAATGCTTATTTATAAGAACAGAGACTTTAATTTGATAACTTATTATTATATTGATTTCTGACTCAAATCCACATTTATTTATAATAATTTATTACCGAACACAATTAAGTATGTAATTAATTAGTATATGGGCGGAAATAATGGTGTTATATTTAATTAATGGTATACTCTTTTATAAAGATTTAAATAGTTTTCTTTTGCATACAATGGTTAGTAATATTATCGTTTTGCTAAAAACGATAATATTATTAGTCTGTACATTTTGTACATTTGTTGCTTTAAAAACAATCTAAAATGTCAATATTTCATGGATATATTGATAAATGAGGTCTAAATTATAAGAAAATGCATTTTCTACGAAAACTGGAAGGGATAGGTAAAAAATGGTATAATACAATTTGATAGACAATTTAATTGTGCATCTGATTCTCCTAAAATATACAGGGCATTCCATTTAAATTAAAGAAGTTATTGCCGTTTGAAGCTAATAATTATTTAAAATAAATTTTTAGACACTCTGTATAAGGTAGTATTATTTTTATTATTGCAACACAATAACTGATCAATAAATAAACTTCATTAAATATGTAGTATTAAAAACATTGATACCCTTGGAGAAATGAAGCTTTAAAATTTTTACTGCAATTTCACAAAATTGAAAATATTTCAAAAACGGTAAGGTTTAAGTATAATAAACCTTAATCAAATTTACCTTTATTTTAATCGTAGAAACTAAAAATGTAATAATATACAGATTGTTCCATTTAAAAAAATACAACTTTGATATTTTTTATTTATTTGGGACACCTGTATCTTGTAAAAATATTTTTAAATTGTAGCTCTAATAGTCCTTCAACGAACCCCAAACTTACAATTTGTAAAAATCTCATCGTTTAGCTACAATACTCCGTGTCGTATGTGGTGAACAACCCTGTATATATATTTCGGCTGAAATTTATAAGTACAAAGATGTTTTTTGATATAAAGTTCCTCGTTAATACTTTAAGAAAGTATATTTGATATGAATTACATGAAGAAAATGATGAAATCGACGTTTCTGCGTGTAATAATAGGTACGGGCCATATTATATGTAAAAATAGGTAATATATTAACTGTTTTTATATTTTTTTAGCTTTAAACTCAAGGATCTTGGGATATTCTTTGCCAAGGATTTTTCCGTATCCCTACTTTAAAGACTCTGATCGGTGATTTTGAGCAATTGAACGCAAGTTATACAAGGTAAATTATAATTATTAAACTATTTATTAGCCTACATTAATTATCTACAAGATGAACAGAAATGTGTAATTACATACCACATAAGTACCTATTATGTATTTTAATAGCAATAATGCAATAAATCTATGTGCGTAGATTTTTTTTACATATAAAATGAGGTATTAGATGTATATGTATCATATTTTTTATTCATTTTATTTTCATTTAAGTCCTGTTTGATTTAATTCACAAAAGTCTTATGTACCTATATTCATGATATTTTACATAATTTTTTTTTGGATTCCAGCTTTTGTGTGGGTCCCTGTTGTCTATTTCCTGCTTACGCCCGTGAAGCTGTGAAAACATTTATTTATCTTCAAGTTTCTGTAAGTCAATGCTCTGTTAGTTTACTAATTCACTTTGACACAGTATCTCTGATATTATTTAAATATTTGATATTGATACAGTAGTTTATGTGTTTATATCCTCTTTAATTGTGTTGATTTGCATATTTACATTGTTCTAAATTTCAAATAAATATTTTTGAGTAGTTTTGTTGTATTATTTACTACTAGAAAGAGTAAAAAGTATATTAACCCTCATTTAAACCTCCTGAACAGCCCGCTATTAAAAACCGGAAACGGAAATAAATTTAATAAAATTGACATTGTCATTGCTATGTCATGTCAAATATCCCAGCCGCCATATCTGAAAATTAGTTACCCAGGCAGCCACACTCTTTCCATAATTTAACACTGATTTGACACTTATTCTTGTATTTATTATATGTTACCCTGTGTGTATTATATTCTCCATCTATTTTTAATCCTTTGTTGGTGCAGTCTAGTTGACGGAAGATTTATTCTAACGTTCGCTGTAAACAGTAAACAGCTTTGGGGATATCATGTCTTCCTCCTCCTCGTACTCCTTTGCCACTTGGGATGTACGAATAATATGTGGTAGTAAATAATAGATACTCATTTTATTTAATGTTCTGTCGAATTATTTGAGCTAAAGCTCTTGGACTACAATGTCAAAGATGAAATCGGAGCGGTGAAATGTTTGCTCTTTTAATTGTGAACGCTCGGACTTCGTTGACGCTTAGTTTGCGGTTAAAAGTTTATGCTTTCGTTCGATTTTCGTTCTTTTTCTTCTTGCTTAATCGTTTTTAATACACTTTCTTTGCCCGGCATTCTGATCAAAATATCACTAGTAGTAAAAGAGAGTGTAGAATTTATTGTCGATTAAAAAACTATAAATAAAACTCAATTACTTCTTTAAATATCGCAGAAAATGACAACTTAATCATTGATCGTTGAAATTCATGATGTATCTCATCAAGTCTTTTTCGATTTACATCATTTTCAAAATGATTTGTTATTTAAATCTTTATTCCGAAATAGA
Organism: Sitophilus oryzae; assembly: GCF_002938485.1. Lineage (NCBI taxonomy): Eukaryota > Metazoa > Arthropoda > Insecta > Coleoptera > Curculionidae > Sitophilus > Sitophilus oryzae. The sequence goes on along the minus strand of NW_022146927.1, from coordinate 60,959 downwards.
AGAAGATTTAAGTCTCTTTAGAAAAGATTAGTCTAAGTGTTTCTAATTCTGTCTCTTCTAGTCTTCCCCATTATGGTCCTTATGTTCTTCATTTCAGCGACTCTTAAAATGCTTTTGGTCTTATTTGTTTCCTCTCGGTTTTCTATATACAGGGTGTCCCACTTAAGATGGATCCAAGCCAATATCTTGGTTGTTTGTTGAGCGATCTTTTTCATTTTTGGCAGGAGGCTGTATGCCTATAAGACGTACATTTTGTCCAGGGTAAGAAATGCGAACCTCATAGACGTACGTTTTAATGGGGTTTGATATTTTTTGAGTCAAGAATAAACTACCCTTAAATTATATTGAATCCTCCTTACCTAAGATACTTTAGTTGAATTCTTAAATTATTAACTTTAAAAAAATTATACTTAAACAATTAAATTCTACGTAAAAAGTGCTTTGGAAATGTTTTCATAAAAATACAAAATTTTCCATAGCAAAAAAGTTACAGCGATTTGTTAAAAATGCACATATGTATACCTATTTTTGAAAAACACCCCATAGATAACTCTGAAACGGCAACAGATGTCGATATGCGGTTTTCATCATCATGTTTTTGAGAAAACTTGAACTCCAGACACCGATATTAGTTTTTGTTTATCTCCTATAGAAAAGGGTGTTTCCATTTAAAAGCGTCAAATTTGACCCACCCTGTACAAGCAAAAAGTAAACAAACCGTTTGGTTATTTACAAATTGATTCGTAGGATTCTTCTTGTGTACTTTTTAATGCTAATCTATTCTTTGTTTATATTGTATTTCTGGCTCAAATTCGTCCAAACGCCCCAAAACCCAAATTTCTCTCAAAATCATCTTCTCCCAACGATCCAATCGTCGCGATGAGAGCGCGACCAACGGAAGAGAACGGCGATGACCACTGGAAGCTTTCACTCCTTCTTTAATAGTACCACAACGATAATAAAGTACCGTCACCGTCAGGGGTACGGAGGCTGCAGTGCCGGTACCCAGATGTCGTTCACGAATCGCCTGCAGTAAGTATCTGCAAAAAGAACTTGGAGATGAATGAGCCGAGAAGAGAACCAGTTTTTACTTTTTTTCATCCGCTAGGTACGACTATAATAGTACTGCGACACTGTAAAATAGTATTTGAAAAATGGGAAATTTATAGTTAATTTGTAAAAAAATGTATAGTTAATTTGTGTAAAACAGAAAATTTGATTTTTTATATGGGACACCCTGTATATTTTTAGTTTATTGAAAAGAATTGAAAATTACCTTTCTAAAAATATAACATTTGATATTTTGCTCGATTCCTCTTCGAGATATAGAGTATATAAAAATTCGCCCGCTTTAAATAAGTATATAGGCTTTGAACGGCACCGGCTGTAATGCAAAAAAAATTAGCTGTGAGCATTAATTAAAACGAAAATAATATAATATAACCAAACTAAGACATGAGATTTTGCTACAGGTGTTCGACATATCGACCGTCTTCTGTTATGGACAGACGGGGCAGTTTTTGAACATTTCTCGCGGAATTCATTAACTCAATGCGGGTGAAAGATACCCTCTCATAACTGTTAAGTATTTCTAATTCTTGTCTAGATTATACTGAAAAATAAGGAACCTTTATTCTTCTGCAAATATATCCATAGGGTAAATAGGACTAGATCCATGGGCACTAAGTCAGGCGGCCTCGAAGGGATCTTGGTTAGCTATTCAATTATTCTTGAAATTGACTGCAAAATTTGCTGATAACTTCAGCGTTCGGAGGCGGTGCTCGTCTTGCTGAAAAAATATGTTTTCGAGTTTCATTAAGGGCATATCATCAATAAAGGGTCCAAAGCCTAACTTCTTAAATGTGGCGAACTTTTAAAAATTCTGTATTTCGAAGGAGATTATAATAAAATATCAAGTGTGCTATATTTTTGGAAAGGTAATTTTAATATTATTAAATAATAAGGCGTATTTTTTTTGAACAATAAATATTATTATTGTTGTATTATGTCTATTGTTATTTAATAATCAGTAAAGTCATAAAGCTATTTTATATTTGTTTCTCAATATTTAATTGTTTGTGTAAAGCACTTTAGCGATAAACAAAATTATCTAACAAAAAGCAATTAAAATCACCTAGAAACTAATTAGAAAACTAATAATAGACCAGTGTCGGTCTCTCAATAAGTGAACGTGACACCCAAATTTAATGCATCTTCAAAATAATTTAAATGGTATTATTCTTTCGTTTTATCATTTAACAACTACCTGAAACTTGGAGTGATTTAATTTGGAATTATAATTTTACACTTTGAAGCAAACATTTTAGCAACTGTGAAAGCCTTATATATTTCATACCAATTAATCGTTTAGTTACGTAATCGAGGGCGCGATTTTAAATTCATTGTTGCCAGCCATGGACATATTCGGCGCCGTGCTGGCTAACTGGAATTTAAATTTCGCGCTGGTGATTTAGGTGGTAGCTCTGCTGTAAAAAAATTCAAGTAACCGCATTTATTTATTTGTTTCCTGATATTGTCTTTCGTTTTTGTATTTTGTATGAGTTTTTTGGTTTAAATAAATAATGTAGTAAAACTTTAGGCTTGAAAATGTTTACTAGCAGATCTTGCAGTCGAACATTGTTCTTTTTAGAACCACTTTTAGTACGAAGTGTACAAGATAATAATGATAATAATAATATGTCTTTATTTTAATAATCCTCGGCGAAGTTCAGTAAATAACTGCTTAGTTAACCGAGTACTATTACAGTATAACCTAACAAATAATATCAATATCTACTACCTTATCTTAAATTAATATATCAAATGTATAAATATAATAACAAAAAAACAATGAAAAATACAAAAAATATAAAAATATAAAGCATTAACAAAACTATTAGTGTAACACATAGAGCACACATAGAAAACAATTAATACTTATAAGTACATTATGCAATAACATAAGACAACAGGCATGTATTGGTGTTGATGAGAGCCAAGGAGAGGCATAGTTGGCTGGTTTCAAAAAAAGTATGCTCAACTCACAGTATGGAATAATAAATCACTGAACCCCGATCTAAATGAACCGAGGGACTTAGCTATTAAAGCACTTGGCAGGGAATTATATAACGAGACCGCAGAATACGTAAATGATCGTCGATATAAAGAGGTCTTATATAGCCAAATGCAGTCTACGGCGTTCATACATATTAAGCCACTTCAATTCTTTAAGCCAAGGTGAGATATGCTCCCTCTATCCAGAGAACAAATAAAACGTACACATGAATTTTGAATCTTCTGAATTCTGGAAGAGGATTGCACGTCAAGACAAGGTCCATAGACAATGTCAGCATAGTTGGCATGGCTAAGAACTAAACTGTCACATAGGCTACGTTTCAATGCTTGACTCACAATATTTTTATTCCTATACAATCCCTCAATGCTGTATAACTTTTTCTGCACAATCGAATTGACATGATTTCGAAATCTCAAATTACAATCTAGAGCCAAACCCAAATTCTTGACAGTTTTTAGTGGATGGATTATTTCGTCATTCAGTTTAACAGATAATCCCTTTGCTAAGGGTACCCTACCAAAACAAATCATTTGAGTTTTGCCAAGATTCAACTGAAGACCATGATTCAATGAGTATATACTTATTTTCCCAAGAGCAGAATTAATATTATTGTAAACAGCTGCTGCATTTTCAGCAGTGTAAGTTGCATATATTTGCGTGTCATCGGCAAATTGATGCAGTTCGCAATCCACAACATTATTTTTCAAATCAGCGGTGTAAATAAGGAATAAGAGTGGTCCCAAAATGGAACCCTGAGGTACACCTCTAGAAAGCGGTAAAGCATCCGACTGAGCCTCATCGAGAACTACACACTGGCATCTATTAGACAAATAACTGCCAACCAATTCCACAACATTTTCCGAAAACCCGTAATAATGAAGCTTTGCCAGTAAAAGGTCATGCCCCAAGGTGTCAAATGCTTTAGTAGCTTAATAACCGTAAAAAACTTATCGCTACTTTATTAGAATATTTTGTACGGGAAAGCGTTAGTTTTTGGGGCTTATATGTCCCTTAAGTGCTGCTAAGAAGGTGAGTCTTGTTGATGTAAACAATAACTGTTTATATATTTATAATTAATTTATTTTTGTTTCCTAAATATTTTGATTAAAAGAAAATACATAAAAGTGGGCAACGCTGTGCCGGTCAAGCTGCTTAATCACGTGACTAAAAGTTTATTTGGTATTGAACTGTAGACCTGAGTATACGGTTTTAATTTCAACTTTTTCAATAATGTTCCCGAGATAAAGTGCTTTGACAGACAGATGGACGGACAGACAACAAAGTGGGAGATCGGGGAAGTTCGCAACTCATTGAAAGCAGGAATTATAAAATACGATCCTGCTTGGGCTGCTACAATCCTGCTTTTTAAGCCTAAGCTGACACTTATCAAGTTCAATCATTCATTCAAAACAAATCATTCTTAATCTTAATGTGCGACTGATTACCAGGAATCGATTCGTTTTATTGTAAAAACGACAAGAGTGGCTGGTATGGGGTTTGAAGCAGGATAATGCAGGATTATAGCAGCCAAAGCAGTAACTTGTTTCAGCCATCCTGCTTTTATTATGTTGCTTTGTGTGGCGTCACCAATCAGACTAAAACTTGCTGTATTCTAAAAACAGCAAGTGTTCTAAAAACAGCAACTGGGAAGTTAGCAACCAAAATAAAAGTAACAATGGCTCAAAATTGGTAGGTGTGGCTGGGTTGGGATTAGAAGCAGGATAAAGCAGGATTGTAGCAGCCCAAGCAGGATCGTATTTTATAATTCCTGCTTTCAATGCTAACTGCCCTGATCTTAAAGTGGGTTCAAAGTTGTGCACTCCCAAAGTATTGAACCACGCGCCGCTACTGTTGTATTGGACAGATCATATACACCGAAGAGATATCTCATAAATGAAAAGCGATAAAATTAAATGACTCATTAACGTTTTCGTCGGTGTGAAAATTAATTTCCCTAAAGCGCAAAGCGAGAATCGGGGTCAATATGTCGCGTGGACATTTTATATCGAAAACTTGTGGAGGAGAAGTAAACAACATGGTGGTTTTGTGTTATATGTTATGTCGTGGTTTGTTTTAGAAATGCGTCACCCAAAATGCCACTCTCTTTCAATCAAACCGTACGCGCATTGTGACTAAATTAATGCTGATATTTAACTAATATACAGTGTGTTATGCCCACTTGCACCGTTTGTATAAATTTTGTTTAAAGCCTAAACAGTGATTAACTATAATAAAATAAAATAGTTAATCACTGTTTAGTCTTTAAACAAAGTTTATACAAACGGTGCAAACGATAGTCTCGGTTACAACCAAATGAAATAAATATGACAATATTTGCTAGTTTTCCTTTTTGTCATATACCTAGATATTATAATAATAGTTATTTATAGCTTTATTATTATTTATAGTTTTTTCCATAGCGAGTTACGTTTTAAAAATTGCTTGGGGGGGTGGAGCGAGCTCCATGAGCACGCCATATGCCAGGTTATACGCCGTTTTGCAAAACCTCCCGTTCAGTTTTGACGCGAAGGACCCCTCTGAGTCCAATTCTAATCTAGATAATAAAATACTAATGAGTTTTAATAAAAAATGATATTTTTTATTACATTTCTTAACCCATATAACACACAATATTCGCAGGATATTCATAGAATGTCGGAATGTCCCATTATAAGATCATCTTATAAAGACATCAATAAGATATCCTCAGACATCCTGAAATCCTGTAGATGTCTCAGAATAGAATATCCTATGGATATCTCTGTCGTATATCTATTGTACATCCAGCTGAGATATCCAAACATGCTCATGATAATAAAATATCCTAACAATATCGTCTAGATATTTAGGAAAAATAAATAATGTACTACTTTTTATATTACATCAAATGCAATAAACCATACAGATAGATATATATTACGTCAAGGCAACAAAATATCCTGTTGGTATCTTCTGGATAATCTGGATATGTATGAGCTTGGCCACTCCCAGTAATATAGAGAATTTTAAACGCCCGCGCAAAAAATTACGACAGTTGTTTATTTTTGATGGTTTTTGCATCCTGTATTATTCAGTTCATACTCTGGTTCATATTCAGTTCTTTGAGTTAGTGAAATTCGAGGCGAATTCGGTCGTTTGTCGATATTGGATGGGCTTAAAAATGACTGAAACTAACAAAACTGGTTGAGTTTGACTTAGTTTTTTCTTATACTCATAGTTCTAGCCTTGTTCTAGCAGAAATTCTATCCTAACCTCAACTAATGTCGAAAAACAACTCAGTGTCTCACAATGAAGAATTTGTGACAAAATTATAGGTGAAAATTTGTTGAAAATCGCTTGTTCTTTATCCCTAAACCCATTTTCGTGTTTGATCTATTCAAACAGAAATCCTATTTTTGGGTTTAAATTGTGAATTTCTGGAATGTGTGGTGTTAGAAGTTATACCTGTATCCTGTGTGCTAACCTTGATGTAAACTGTTGCTGCTAGACATAAACTGATAGACTCCATAAAGGGTAGTATAATCTGGTATAATACCATACGACCGAAAAAAACGGCGTCATAGGTGGCTTGGAAATGAAGATTGCTGTTATTTTGTACGTAAAATGATATGGGGAATGTCATCGATCGTAATTTTCAAGCCAATTGAACGCCGTTTTTTTTCGATGGTACAGTATAAATTGAAAGCTCTTAACTCATACAAATAAACTTCTAAATTTTGACGCAAAATTCATTGACATAATATGTAGGTATATTTTAGAGCTGTTAATAAAAATATCCAATGAATAACGTCAAAATGTGGCTAAATAAAACTAAATCGCGAACGTTTTTACTATAAACTAAGGATGAAGTAAGTATTGTCAAATAACAGTCCTCATATAATGTCCTAAAAATATTCCATAATGCTCCCAACATCATCCTTGTATTATCCTAGAAATATCCCAAATAATCCTAAAAGGCTTGCCTAGAGATGTCTTGCCTAGTGAAGATAACTTTTTTTGTCCCACTTGGATATCCCATAAATATCCTCCTCTGGTTTTTGGATATCCCTAAGATATTTACTATATCCTTGGTGGATATCCTCAAGATATCTATAGGATTGTGTTGTGTTATATGGGAAGCTGAACGCTTGAAGAAAATTATTAAGTCTGCACTTAGCAGGGGTGGATGGGGACGTGGAAACCGGCCCGGGAAAAAGAGGCAACCGGCCCGAGTCCACAAAAACAAAATGACCATAACGAAGAAACATATTTTATTTATTAATATATAATTAAGAGTCTTTTTCGGTCGTGCGAAAAAGTTCTTTTGCCTCCGGTTAAAAAAAAATAAATTGTCTTGATCAAAATTTTCGTAAAGACCAATTTGGGTCGGACATCTGAATTTTTACTACAAAATGGCTCAGTTTTACAGGTTTCTACTGCTTTATTTCCATTATCGATCACGGTAATTTGATCTTGAATAGGCACGATTTTCAGTCATGATTTTGAGAAACTTTAAGGCTTTCTGATTCATTCATTTCAGCTGACCCAATCCTCTGTGAAATATATTACTTTTAGCTTTTCGGGTATATACTTTCTTACACATTGTAGAAAGAAATTCTCTCTTTTCTGCTACAGCAGCAGCTTCCTCGTGTACACGCGTGTTTTTAACGGAATGAACCGCGGTCGCCATTAAAACTGCAGCATTTTTTAGGTTATTATATAGTTCTTATCACGAAACTTTTCCTCCATACTTTTCTACATTTGGCATCTTGTATGATAATGCCATGACTCAAACGAAAAATACTTAGGCAATGCCTAGACAGTGGATATAAATGTATTCTGATGTAATAATATGTTACAGTTCATAATAAGAATATTTGGATTTTCGAGACATATTAATATTTTATTATCTAATCTAGGTTAAACCTTATTAACTCTTCTCTGCTGTCTCAGTAATTTTTAGCAAATTCATTTTAGCAACATTTTAAACAACAATTTAGACTTGGCTTTTAGTTCTCAGATTTGGACTTTTTAGTCCGTCCCCAATTCAAGCAAACCATAGATATGTTTTTTCCGTCAACCGCAGAGAGTTCGCGTCAACTTCGTCTACCATTTTACAAAGGGGAGCTGGAAAAATATTGCACCCAGTTCCCCAGTTGTTAATCTACGCTACCGTATTCTTAGTATACATTTAGATCGAGGCTATTTAAATTCACCTAATGTTATTCATTCTTTTTTTTGCTGCCAATCATATTTATTAGTTATTAATAAAAGAATAGTGGGTAAAACTATACAGGGTGGGTCTTAAATAAATGCAAATATTTTCAGGGGTGGTATATTTCGACCCCAGGACCCCAGGTCTATGAGGTTTTTTTTTGCAAAAAAATATGTTAAAAATCGAACATTTTCTTTTAAATTTTCCTGTATATTTTAGTAAACTTTTTAGAACTTCCTGTTCACCGCAAATTTTCCCACGGTATAGTTTCTTAATCTCTAATATTACGGCACTAAAAGAGATGCGAATACCGAAAAATTGAGGTGGCTCAATTTTTTTTTAAAAATAATTTTTTTTTAAATTTCCAAACTGTAATAACTCGATTGAACTTATTTGAAACTCGATAAAGAGAATATATTATGTTTATTTTATTGAGATCTACTAGTCCTGAAAATATCAGCACTTAGACTCACCTTGTATAATAAAAATTTTCAAACCGAACAAACAACAGATGATTATTAAAATTATACATGTCCCAGAGAAAGACATTTTACAATAGTTATTTTACAAATTGGTGTTTATGTTTAAAAGCAACTGACGATTATACTGATGCAAATTGATTAATTAGTTATGGATCACCTTAGTGATCCATAACTAACTAATACGTAATACGTACTAATGACGTAAGATCCTTATCTTACGTCATTTTAGTTAGAAGATTAACCGTTTAATTTTTGCTAATCCAATATTTTTTGAGCTCTGATCGGGACCGGCCCACCGGCCCACCGGGAATTTTCCCGTTTTCCCATATGGCCCATCCACCCCTGGCACTTAGTGCACTATGATATTCATGACAAATGGTGAAGGACTCGAAGATTGTTTCTCATAAATTTACAGTAAACTGATCGTGCTGCCATCTAAACAACTAGACCGTAAACTCAAAGTACCTTAAGGTTGTTTAAATTCTTATTCATTGAATTATTAGTGCGATTAGTTTGTACATAGATGGCACTGTGTGTTATAAAAAGAAAATTATATTAAATAAAAATCCGTAGATACTATAAATAATGTTTTATTGTTGGTTTTTCTACATAAAAAACTGTAGTTACAGGCACCAATAATTTACTATGTACAATTAACGTAAAAAACATATATTTAAAACTTTTTTTGAATAACATATATATTCTTCAGTCTATATATTAAAGTTATTTGTATTTTTTTTTACTTAATATACTATGGGAATATAAAATGTGATATGGAGCAAGAAAAATGAGCTATTTTCTTCTTAATGCTGTTAAATAAAGAAAAAAATATATCTACTATATATTTAATAAATATTAGGTGATAAAAGGTATTTTGTGCATAATATTAAAATAAATAAATATAATATCAAAATTTCTGTTTTTTTGTTTGTTTCTTAACTCTAAGTCGTAGAAAAATACTGTACAATAATTCGATACTTAGTTCACTTATTAAATGTCATTTTTTTTCTTTGAGAAAATCTTGTTTTATCACAAAAAGTACGTTTTTTAATGTTTATAAAAACACTCGCGCTTTGTATTTGTCGTTTGGTTCGTTGTTTTTTTTTCGTTTGGTTCTAGAACTGTAGAATTTTATTGATCCACACTCTAAACTCGCTGATCCTAGTGTAGACTCCCGGTTGGTTCGGTTCTGCACAGCCTATACCCCAAGATATGATGCCGGCTAAAAGAAACCTAAAAATAAAACAAAATAAAATTAAAGAAAATATTAAATATAAATAAAATATAAAAACATATTAAAAAAAAATTACCATAAAGATTTAAAAAAATATATATATTTAAAGAGATTTTACTAATAGAAAATAATGATCATAAAAATAGATTATCTATACAGGGTGTTTCAAAACGAATGCGAAAAACTTTAGGGGGTGATTCCTTGTTCAAAATAAAGGGTAGTTTGCTTTATAAACGTTGGGTCAAAAGTCAACCATTAGGAAGATATCGCGGTACAAAGATGGCGGAAATATAATGTTTTTATTTTTTATCTTGAAAACGAAAAGAGATAGACTAATGAATTTTATGGAAGCATTACTGTTATGAAAACACACTTTCAGGTAATTTTTTTACTTTTTTAAAATGAGTGGAAGGGGTTGAAATAAACTACCCCTATCATTCTTGTTAACGAAATTTAAAGAAAAATCTTATCAAACACATGCAAATTCTTTAATTTGGACAGTTTAGTTTGTTTAGAAACTTTTTTACCTCTTGTGTTTTTTTGATAAAACTCACCGATTCGAAATTAAAAAATAAAATGTAAATCATTACATGTCAGGACAAAAAACATTTTTAGATTAAGAATCTAGTGATAATAACGATAATAATAATCATCTAGATAATATCGTATTGCAGTAGAGTAATGTCAAATAAAATAATATTAGGAATATCCTAAAAAGTAACAGCGGCCGACTAGATTTTTTCGTAAAAAAATTACAGCAGCCCACTAGATTCTTTATCAGAAAATGTTTTTTGTCCTGACATGCTTTACATTTTATTTTTTAATTTCAAATCGGTGAGTTTTATCAAAAAAATACAAGAGATAAAAAAGTTTCTAAACAAACTAAACTATCCAAACTAATTTTTTTGCATGTGTTTGATAAGATTTTTCTTTAAATTTCGTTAACAAGATTGATAGGGGTAGTTTATTTCAACCCCTTCCACTCATTTTAAAAAAGTGAAAAAATTACCTGAAAGTGTGTTTTCATAACAGTAATGCTTCCATAAAATTTTATTTGTCTATCTCTGTTCGTTTTCAAGGTAAAAAATAAAAACATTATTTTTCCGCCATCTTTGTACCGCAATATCTCCCTAATGGTTGACTTTTGACCCAACGTTTATGAAGCAAACTACCCTTTATTTTGAACAAGGAATCACCCCCTGAAGTTTTTCGCATTTGTTTTGAAACACCCTGTATTTTGGCGCTAAAATGACGACGAATGAAAAAAAAAAACTGCCTAACACTCATCACCGTAGTCATGGCGATAATGGTTTTTAAAAAATACCATTGTCAAATATATTAATTCGTTCCTGTTCCTTTAAATAAAAGACTATGAAAGATGTCTAATATTATTTATACCATACGATTGAAAAGGAACGCCGTCAAAGACGGCAGGGGAATGACAGTCGATGATACTTTTGGCGGGGTTAATCTCTAGACGGTCTACTAAAAATTGACATAAAACTTGTCAAAGTAAACGACATCTAGAGATTGACCTCGTCAAAATTATATTTGATTATCATTACCCAGCCGTCTTTGACGCCGTTTTTTTTCGATCGTAAGGTGTATATTATATTCATGCATTAGAGGCGGGATTGACATCATGATTCCATCTTTGACAGTTTTGTGTGACGTTTCAATTGACATATTTGAAATCGATTTGAAATCTCGCGGATCTGTTGTGCTTTTTCGAGCATTATTCTATGTTATTTATTATTTAATCTATCGGTTTTGTTTAGAGGTACTAAATCAGGAAGGATATTGTGTCAGAGCTTAAATTTATAGTCAGATTATTGCAAATTCCAGAAAAGGTTTAAAATAGTTAAGCAGCTCAGCGAATTCAATTTGGCAGACATGTCCAAACCTTTTGTCCTCTCTTTGTATGACCATTGGTCCTCCTGAATCACCCTCGCATGAGTCAAAACCACCTTTTCTCCATCCTGCGCATATAAATATGTTGGGGATGTGCTCAATGTACCCTGCAGATCGGTACATTGTTTCGCAGACTGAATTGTTGATCACTGGTACGGACACTTCTTGCAGAACGCTCGGTAGAGGTCCATCTGTATGAGAAAATACAATTATTAGTTGAGAATTTGAAAAAATTAATTTTATTTGAAAGGGGTAGATATAATGTGATAATATAATATTATGAAATACCGGTTGCCTCTCAAAAGTGGCTCACCTCCTATAACTTTTTTATTTTTTCAGATAAAAAAATGAGACTTGGTATGATAGTATATGACATAAATTGGGATTGATTGACATATTCAATTGTTTTCGGTCACTTCCTGTTTCACCGTAAATGACTACAACTTTTGATTTATAAATGGCACCCTTGGTATTTTTTTACATTATTCGATTGAAAATGACACTCTGAATCGAATGACATATCAAATGTCAACTTTTGATATATTCACTCAAAAATAAATTGTATTTTAAATTTCAATCTAGAGTGCCATGACTGTGTTAAAAACTCTAAATTTTAATCAAGGAGCCTTGGAAAAATAGATTTTGATCGTCTAATGTTTTTAGTGTCTTATCCTGGCCGTTTAAAAGATGCCCAAATCGTATTTTTAACCATATCTCAATTTTTTCAAATGGAACGAGGGTGGCTCATTAGCATATTTTGAAAAAGCATTTTTTAACGAATAATTTCCGCATGTTACAATTTCACATAAACCATATGCAAAAATGTCAAAAGTTGACATATATGATATGTCATTCTATTCAGAGTGTCATTTTCTATCGAATAAAGTAAAAAAATACCGAGGGTGCCATTTAAAATTCAAAAGTTTTAGTCATTTCCGGTGAAACCGGAAGTGACAGAAAACAAATGAACATGTCAATAAATCCCAATTTATTTCATATTCTAATATACCAAATCTCGTTGTTTTATCTGAAAAAATAAAAAAGTTATAGGGGCGAGCCACTTTTGAGACGCACCCGGTATAATATCTTTACTAAAAGATAGTACTAACTAATATTGGCTTTATATTTGAAATTTATACAACGTTTTGGTGAGATGTATCACCGACTAATACGACGAATAATAATTATTTAATATAATCAACAAGTCCACAAATGACGCTATGTTTTCCCTCCTTAATAAAGTTTACTCCAGCCTAAACAACTATCATTCTACAGCAACAATTTTCTGTGATTTTTCTAAGGCGTTCGATTGTGTAAATCATAAGATCTTAATTAATAAACTGCAGCACTATGGGTTCAGGGGATCATCTCTCGAATGGTTTAAGTCGTATCTGAGCAACAGAAGTCAACTTGTGAGGGTGGATACCACGTTGTCTTCTAGAAAGCCAATAGAATGTGGAGTACCACAAGGCTCAGTACTAGCCCCTATTTTGTTTCTTCTTTTTATTAACGACATTGCTAACATAAACATCAGTGGCAAAATATGTCTTTTTGCGGACGACACTAGCTTCACTTGGAGCAACAAGGACATCACGGCACTTCATAGGATTATATCAAATGACTTAATCACCATTAAATCTTGATGCGATTCGAACCTCCTGAATCTCAACATTTCTAAAACTAAAGCTTTGTCGTATAAAAACTCGTTGCAGCCTTTTGTACTTAACAACACCACCACTGACGTCGTCAAATCTGTAAAGTTCTTGGGGCTTGTTGTGGACGATTCTCTGAAATGGGACATACATATCGAAGCTTTGTCGAAAAAATTGAGTTCTGCCTGTTTTGCATTAAGGTCTGTTTCTAAGGAGCTTAACTTGTCAGTGGCTAGAACTGTTTATTATGCACTTTTTGAGTCGCATCTCAGATATGCCCTTCCATTCTGGGGTACGTGTTGTGCAACTCAATTTGACCGCATTTTCAGGCTCCAGAAGAGAACTGTTCGATGTTCACTGGAACTAAACAGCAGAACTCATTGCCGGGACTTTTTAAAAAATTAAAATATTGACTCTTCCTTCCTTATTTATATTTGAATCCGTTTGCCTAATACGTAAGCATGTATCAGCTTCTCAAGAAAGGCCATCTCACACTTATCCACCCAGGAACGCGGAGCAAGATCTTTATCTACCTACCCCACGCTCAGAGCTAGTTAAAAGTTCAATATTATACAACTCGAAAAAATGCACAATCACCTGCCATCTGAAATCAAATCCATAACATCATTTTCTTCATTTCGCAAAGCATTGAACTCTTATTTACTAGACAAGGCTTTCTACGCCGTAAATGAATTATATTTTGAAAATCGAATTTGATCTTGTAAACACTGGTCTAATGTGTGCTATTGCTATATTTACTAATGACATCGAAATGAATTTATTTAGAGGTCATTGATATTTTACTATTAACTAGCTAAATATTTTTGAATATTATTTTTATTTTTTTGTTCTTTGACATTATAAACATTTATAAATGTTTATTTTAACAATAAGACTGACAATATTATTTGTATAATGTTTTGTATTATCTTTTGTTTGTTTGTTTGTGTACCTTGTTTTTTTTACTTTGTTTGTTAGTTTACCTTTGTCTACAAATTGAAAAAATTTTTGACAATAAAGGCATTTATTTATTTATTTATTTATTTATAATCCCTACAATTACTGAGCTTATAAAATAGAGCAAGACATTCATTCATGAAGAGTTGGTTGCAATGAAGCGTCATTTTTTCTAATTGGGACGCCGACAGCATTTCGTACGTTATTTAGAGCTCTGGATCGCAAGCGACAATTGCTATTTGGGACAGCAAGGCTCCTTAACAACAGGAAGAAAAGGACAAAAGCAGTACAAAAATAGGTACCTACTAAAACTATTTTTATTTTACTCAAAACAGTTGGCTGGTGGACTGCCGGTTGCAGTATTCGAACCCATAACCTTTAGAGCTGTACCGCTATGCCACCGGGAACCTGCACATGCATGTGTTAAATGAAACATACCTTCATACAATCTTCCCCATCCAGTTACATAAGCAGTTCTTCCAACAAAGTTCTCGTCTTCGGTAGGAACACAGATTGGAATGATGTTAGGTTGAAACTGAACTGGTTCGTAGAACCTGAGCAATGCCAAGTCGTACTCGAACGTCCTAGGGTCGAAGTTTGGATGAGAGGCTACTATCTGGACTCTTCTTTCTTCATGAAGGTAGGGTTCTCCTTCGGTGGAGAGATCGTGTTCTCCCAGTCGAAGTAGAAGGTCACTTGGAGGTACGCTGTGGAAGAGAAATAGTTTAAATGGATTGGAATAAATAAACTCAGAAAAATGTTAAAGTAAAATGTTATCAGTAAATTCGGGTAATGTGAAATAGATAGGGGTAACATGGAATCCACTATATTTTAAAAATAATGTCTCATCTAGGTTCTAATAGCTAAAAGATCAATAATAATTATTTTGTAGAATGTTCACAACAATAAAAGTTAAACTTTGACACTGATAGATAATATAAAAAATAACTCTATTGTTTAGATCATTAAAAATTTAATTTTATCTAGAACAAGATTATTTGAATCCAAGAAACATTAACAAGTATAAAGAAAAATGTTTTGTACTTACTTGTCAACGCAATGGGCAGCTGTTATAGCCCAATTCTCGTTCAGCAAAGCTGCACCGCACTTGTGTAGGTACGTGGAGGTTCTCCATTGTCTGAGGGATATCTGCCAAGGCCATTTTCCAAAGCTGGACTTTTCTCCTCCGACTATCCTGGCCTCTGGCCACATTCTCCTACCGCATACTGTCGTAATTGAAACGTTTTTTAAATCTCTTACTTTTATGGAGAATGTATGGAGTATAATAACTGTGAGAAGAATGGTAAGTTCTTGAATAAACATTTAATCCAAAATGCTTATATTTAGTAGTAGGTGATAACGTTATTTAGTTTTACAATGTGTTACAATAATTACTAGGGGTGGTGAAGCTATACCGGGTGTCCCATCAGCGGTTCATTCACCGGTTCGCCATGAACATCTAAGGTCTAAGGTATCAAATAGACAACATTTAATTACTAGGACTGTTTATAACATAACATAAAGAAGTAAATTGGTCTTTAATGGCTATTTTTTTTATAAAACTGTTATGTAATTTAAAACAGGTTTAATTTGAAAAAAATGTTGAAGGTAATAATTTTTAATACAACAGAGTTGGAGTCAGGGAACAAGGAATAAATTAAACATTTAATTAGACTATTTTTCCTAATTTAAAGCTGCTTTATTTTTAAAATTCTATTTGTAGTTTCCTGCAAGCACGTAATTCAAATAATATACGGGGGTCTATTATTGTATAAGTGCAAGTATTTTTAACTGGCATTTACGACCTCAGAAACACGCCAATATACCGGGAATATCAAGAGAATATCTTAACCATCTAAGATTTGCTGATGACACAGTCCTAATAGTCAATAGTCCTCAAGAACTACAAACACAAATTAACGAACTAAATACAGCCAGCAATAAAGTAGGCCTCAAAGTGAATTTAGCAAAAACTAAACTAATGTACAACGAACTGGTAGACAGAAAAGATATTCTATAAACTAAACTAATGTATAACAAACTGGGACATCATAAGGCAACTGCAGGTGGCACAACGCTCAATGAAAGGAAATGTGCTGGGAATAACCAAGCAACACCGTAAAAGAATAGAGTGGATACGACAAAAGAGCCAGGAAATAGATCTCATCCACAGAATCAAATCCCTCAAGTGGCAATGCAGGAAAAATTAGGAAAATTAATTTAATTTTTGTCAGTGACATTTAGCTGAAAGCCAGCCGATTGATACCGGTGGTTCTCAAAATGTCAGCATTATCTCTTAAATTTTCAATTAATTAGATAACTCGGTTATTGTCAATTTATTTTAAATGATGATAAACAGAAAATATGTTTCTTCTATCCAGATCATCCATTAAAATAGTTGCCCTTATTTTAGAAACACCTTATATACATATCAATAAAAATGGCGGAAAAGGTAAACTATAGTGTAGAATTTTCTAAAAATAAGAACAATATTTTTGCTTTTTCATTTACATGTTTGACATAATTTCAATTATTATGAGTTCAAACTGAAATATTGTTTTTAATTATTACACGGAAGATGTAATAATTGAACTTATTAATGTAATTAATTATACGTATGATAAGAGAACCATTTCCTCCACTATTGTATTCAAATAAAAGCACACAGTAGGTATATTATTTCCTCTTAATAATATATTTTCGCTCATGCAAAAAAGGCATGATAATATATCCATAAAAGTAGAATTTTCACATGGTTCACGGCATTTCTAGATCTACAAAGGTCTCACATATTTAATTTTTCATATACTGTATGATCGAAAAAAAAACGGCTTGGAAATGACGATCAGTGACATTCCCCATATAATTTAACATATAAAATGACAACGATCCTCATTTCAAAGCCATCGCTGACGCCGTTTTTTTTGATCATACAGTATATACAGGGTGGTCTGAACTTTATTCCGGAAACTTCGGCATCATATTCTGACAAAAATAAGTAAAAAAGTTATTAAGTTATTATAAGTTAAAAGTATAAATGTAGAAGATTATTTATATAGTTTTGATTATTAGGCGTCCCGCTTTCAATATGGCAATATTCGTAAAAAAAATCGCATTAAAAGTGTTTATACTCATTTCACCCGGTATATAATGACGAACGTATATCTACATACAAACGACATTAAATTCCCATGGGATTTTAAAAGCCGACGCGCACATTTGCACACAAAATACACGCGCACTCACACAATCGCACTCACGCAAGCCATAAGCGTCGAGTACACGGTCCGCTAACGAAGTTTACACGGCCAGAAAAAAGCTTAATTGTGTTGTTGAATAGCGCCCGATGAGCTTCCAAAGAACAAGAGCTGGAAGCGTACAACGTACGTTCGATTGTCCGGTTTACGGTTTTTTACGGCTCGTAATATGAAAATATAGGAATGTCCGGCAATATCGATATTTTGAAATATCGATATCGATATTATTTTTAATATTATCAATATCGACATTTTTTAGGAAAATTAGTTTTATCGATATTTTTACGGAATATCGATATCGATATATTTTTTTTAATTATTCACATTGATTTTTTTTTCGAAAATATCGATATCGATATTTTCTTGAAATTATCGATATCGATATTTTTTAGAAAATTATCGTATTCGATATTTTTACGGTAAGCATATATTGATATCGATGTCTGGAAAACAGCCGGGTAAAACAGAAATTAATAAATTTTTCTTTTCTCTTTGATTTATCCAAAATTTGATTTTTGTAAATAATATACAGGGTGTCCCAGATATAAGTGCAAGTATTTTAAGGAGTGGTAGATCTCGATAAAAGAAACATATTTTCCCTTTATCGTTTATCAAATTAGTCCAAAATAACGGAGTTATTTTACTTTGAAAATTTCCAATAAAAATGATTTTTTGCTAAAATTTTGAGAACCACCGGATCTTTTCTGGATTTTCTTTCTTGTATATTTGGTCTAATACCTATGTTGCCATATTATCAAGAAATTACGTTTTTTAACTAAAAAAAAATAAAAATAAATCGAATTTTCAAAATGAAATGCGCGAAAAAAAACCCATAGGCGTGTTTCTGGGGTTGAACTATACTACCAGTTAAAATACTTGCACTTATTTCTGAGACACCCTGTATAGGTATTCAGATGATATAATATTATATATATTTATTTTTGCAGAATTTTTGATATCGATAATTTTACTTTAAACATACTGATATCGGTCTCGGAAAAACGGCCAGGTAAATCAGAAAACTAGATATTTTTCGGAAATTTGATACACTGACGTAAAATCAAATTATGAACAAATTTTTTCTTTGACATTTTTCAACAAAATATATTGATATCGATATATTTTTTACAGAATTATCGATATTTGTAAATATTTTACTGTAAGTAAACATATTGATATCGATGTCCGAAAAAAAGCCTGGTAAAAAAGAAAACTAAATATTTTCGGAAATTTGGTACATTGACGTAAAACCAAATTATGAACTTTTGATATTTTTTCTTTTTTTATTTCTCTAAAAATATCGGTATCGATATTTTTTTATAAAATTATCTATATCAATATAACTTTTGAATTGAAAATTATCGATATCGATATTTTTTTAGGAAATTATCGATCTCGATTTTTACGATAAAATATTGATAATTAAATTATAATTAACAGAATATTCTAGCAACTGCCTGCAGCAATCAGTTGTATCCATATAGAAAAAGTCTAATATCTAGCTTATAAAACAAACTTTTGATTTCTAACCAAATTTTCTCTTGACAGATGATAATAAAAGGCCAAAAATGACATTCCTACCTTATATAATTTATAAAAAAAGTTAAAAGTTAGGTTAGGTTGTCTATTGTAGCTTTAAACTATCGATTTTTTGAGAAACGAAATATCCTTAAAGCTGTTTACAGCAACAAAATAAGGAATTTTAAAAAAAAAACACTGTTTTTTTTTTTTCTGGTTATTTGTTTTCCTTCTCTAGTGTATGTAGTTGCTGTTGCTTGTTCTCAGCCGCTTCTTCTTATAGTATTTTATTTCGATCGTGTAGGACGTAATTTACCTTGAAAAAGTTCGAAGAACTGGATCGCGAACAGGGACGAATTCAGTGTTGTTACATTTCAGCTAGTAGCAAATAAATAAATAAATAAATTATCTAGTAATTATACAGGGTTTTTTTTTTTTTAAGTGCAAATATTTTTCTGGTTGAGAATCTCGATAAAAGAAACGTATTTTCTTTGTAGTTTTTCAAATAAGTCCAATATATCTGAGTTATTTTATTTCTCGAAATTCTAAATTCAAAAAAAAAAATTTTGAGAACCACCAGATTTAGGGGTTTCTTTCTTAAAAATTTAATCTACTACCTATGTTGCCACATTATCAAGAAATTGTGTTTTTTAATTAAAAACTAAAAAAATATCCAAAATACCATGTATTTATTTAAATCTTTATAAAAGAGTATACCATTAATTAAATATAACAGCATTATTTCCGCCCATATACTAATTAATTACATACTTAATTGTGTTTGTTAATAAATTATTATAAATAAATGTGGATTTAAGTCAGAAATCACATAATAATAAGTTATCAAATTCAAAGTCTCTGTTATAAATAAGCATTTATTAAAAAATAAAATATCATTTTTAAGGTGTTACTTTTTATCACACTGTCTAATGCCCATAAAAATTCAGTTTTTTAGTATTTGAAGCAATTATTATTAATCATCGCAAACAGCTGTTAATGTAGTTTGAATACTTGGAATCATATTAATTGTCCTCTTTAACAAATATTTAAACAGTTTTTTTTTTTATTTTTTAATGAAATAAACGAATTATATCAACAATATTAGTATCTGTACTCTTTAAAAAATTTATACATCTTAAAAATAATCTAAGTCAATAGTCCATGGGTATATTGATAACAAAGTTCTAAATTACAAGAAAATGCATTTTCTACGGAAACTTAAAGAAATAGGAAAAAATGGTATATAATTTGATAGACAATTAAATTGCGCATCTAATTCATTTCGTAAAATATACAGGTGTTCCATACTAAAATGTTGCTGCTTGAAGCTAATAATTATTTAAAATAAATTTTTAGACACTCTGTATAAGGTAGTATTATTTTTATTAGTTGCAACACACACCGATCAGTAACAAATCAGTAAATATTTAGTATTAAAAAACTTGATACCTCTTGGAGAAATATTTTAAAATTTTTACTGCAATTTCAATAAAATTGAAAATATTTCAAAAACGGTAAGGTTTAAGTATAATAAATCTTAATCAAATTGTCTTATTTTAATCGTAGAAACTAAAATGTATAACAAGGTGTTCATTTAAAAAAATACAACTTGATATTTTTTACTTATTTGGGACACTCTGTATTCTGTAAAATTATTTTTAAATTGTACCCCTAATAGTCCTTCATCGAACCTTAAAACTCATAATTTGTAAAAATCTCATCGTTTTCTAGCTAAATAATTCGTGTCGTATGTGTGAACAACCCTGTAGATAACACTACCATCTGCCTATATGATTATGCTGAGATATTAAAAATTCCTCAAATCCGACCCTGCTTTAAAATTTAATTTGGAATATAAAAAAAAAAAACTTTTCTTTTATTAATAATCCTCTTATATTATTATCTTACCATCCTTCTCTATCATACTGGATAATTATATTCACATTACCAACGGAAAACAT
Organism: Sitophilus oryzae; assembly: GCF_002938485.1. Classification (NCBI taxonomy): domain Eukaryota; kingdom Metazoa; phylum Arthropoda; class Insecta; order Coleoptera; family Curculionidae; genus Sitophilus; species Sitophilus oryzae. The sequence continues at coordinate 39,717 of NW_022146927.1, read as the reverse complement.
AAAAAGAAATACGAAAATTTTTTCAGCAGACTTACCATCTGTAAAATCGCTCATATTCACTGGCTTTTTCGTAACTTCTTCTGTAGTAGACGTCATGATACCAGTACTCGTTGACGTTGAACTCTCAGTACCACTGACATTTACTATATCAGTGACATTTGGAGCAGCTGTTGTTGTCAAAGACACGACATACTCTTCTGTGGTTGGCGATATAGGTTCCTTGATGGTTGTTGGAACTGGTACTTCTACTAAACCTGGACTAGATGTTGATTCTGATGTAGACACAGGTTCTATTGAGCTAGTACTAGAGGTAGATTCGTTTTTCTGTTGATCTGACGTAGTAGTAACACTGGGAAGCAGTACCCAACTATCAGTCGTGGTTATGGGAATCCATTCTGTAAAATATCAGCTTTATATAGTGTTTTTGACATGTACAAAGTACCTGATGAAGTACCATTAGTCACATTTCCTATCAAAAAGGTTTCGTTTACTGGTGCTAGGTTGTAGGTGCTTTTAACATCCTCTAAAGTCCATGTTACTAGTCCTGGAGGCTGTGATGTAGTTGAACTTGGTGATGTTATTGTAGTACTTGAATATACTGTAGTAGACGTGCTTGAAGCAGTACTGGAACTTGCAGTAGTACTGCTTGATTCTAGAATTAGATAATACATACCATTTTTAAACTATTAAACATACTTTTATTTTACCCGAAGAAATAGAAGTTGTACTAATTCCTGTAGTACTGTAATCTGTAGGTTTTGAAGACGTGGTATTAACGATAGTTAACAATCCAGAGCTCTCAATAACCTCATTAGAAAGGGGATTTATATTGTATTACCTCAAAACTAGTAAGAGTTTTTATACTAGTAATATCTGTTGATTCAGTACTTTCAGTTGATAATAAAGGTTTCTGACTGCTTGTTGAAGTAGACAAAGTGGTTGAAGAAGGTTGAGTAGTAACTAATTTTTGAGTTGTACTTGATGGTTTTGTAGTTAACTCTGTAATTTTCTCTGTAGAGCTAGATATTGAAGTTGTTGATTTTGTGGTTGTTGTTTGTAAGGGTCTCTTTGTTGTACTAACAGGTTTGGCTAAAATAAAATCTTACCAATAATACCTATATTACATAACAAGTAAAAGGAAGTAAAAGCGACTTTCAACATTTTAAAAAGTCAGTAATGTCAAAAAAGAATGTTATAAATAAAAAATACTTTACATGTAGTTTGTATATAGGAGTTTAGTATATACTTTCGTTGGTTTTACACTTGAAGGCTTTTTAGTAGTCGGCTTTTTCGTACTCGTATAAACTTTCTTAGTTGTAGTTGTCCTTCTTGTTGTACTATACGGTCGTTTAGTACTACTTAAAGCTGGTTTTATAGGTTTGCTTGTTCCCTTAGTTGTAGAAACCGGTTTAAAAGGTTTATTAGTCGTTGCAGCAGTTGGTTTATATGGTTTCTGTGATGGCTTAAATTTGGAAGTTGTTTTTATAGGTGCTACAGTGGTTATATTCGGTTTCCTAGTTGTTGACTGTGATGTAGTTCTGAACGTAGTGGTTTCTATGGAAGAACTACCAACAATTTGGAACGTTTGAAGTTTCTGAGGTACTGTAGTTATTTCTGTTGATGTGCTAGTGGTTACAGGTACTTTTTCGGCAAAAGGTTTAACTGTTGAGCTTAAAGGAAGTGACACAGAGCTGGGATGACTTGTACTTGATGTTTGTTTCTCTGTCCAAGATATACTTGATCCTACTTCCTATAAAATAATAGTTATTTATTATACAGAGTGGTCCGATGAATTTGAAATATGCCAAGTTGTAAAGGTTCAACAGAATTATCGTATTTTTTTCTAGATAAATTCATGACACTGAAAAACATAAAAGAGTTCCTAAATTTATCATTTCCAGCCAAAAACCAAGTCAAGTTTATTTTTTTGTCAATAATGATATGTATTGACTATTTTTATTCCAAGTATCTCGAAAACGGCTGCCCATAGCGACTTTACCAAGATATATTTTTACGTAAAAATGACAGAAAATGTTAATTTATACAGGTATGGACAAAAAAAGAGTTATTACTCTTCAAAAAAGTTAAAAAATATATAGGTGATGAAATGAATTTTTCATGTCAAAAATACCCAAAACCACCTTGATTCAAAATGTCGACTTTAAATGAATGAGTAAGAGGGGGGGTTAATCACGACCTTAAAGATCTATTGTGGTCCCCTTCCTTGAGTCATCACACAGTCCATAACCCATCATACCTCTGTTGTAGAGGGACAGAGTATTTCCCATACTCCCAACAACAGTTCGACTTCATTTCAATTCAGACCCGAAAATCTGACCATTAGTTTTTGGTAGTGGTGGGAGGTTGGTAAGGGGTATGGGTGGGGTTAAAATTCTAAAAAATCGTAACTCCAAAATTACAGTAGCTATGAACGCGGTTTTCAAATTAAGATTAGAATAATATTTGTAACAAATTTGTAATAACATCAAAATCAAATGTGCTGAAGTTTTCGAGATATTAACATATTTTAATATGGGCGGCTAATAAAAGCCCCGGCGCCAATTTTTTACTTATCTTGATAAGTATAACATTATTTACTTACAGTAATCACACTACTAGTACTACTACTAGTACTGCTGGTATTTCCCATTAAAGCAAGCGTAGTATTATGGATCCTCTCTGGTGGTTCTCGACTATCCAAAATGACGTTAGATTCTATGTTATTTCCTAAATCTTTCACTGGTTCGATGTGACAACAGGAACCAAAATAAAATCTGTCTATGCAGGTACCCAAGTGAGTACCGTTGGCTTTTAGACAGTCTATGGCGAACATGCATACGCCACTGAGGTTGTTGTTCTTTCTGGATATACAGGGCAAGTTTCTGATGTTTCTGCCGTTCGTTGCAAAACCTGTAATAAAAGAAAACAGAATAAAAAAATAATAAAAGTATTAATAAAGTGAAATGCCTAGCTCTTGCAGATGATTGACTGTCATCTTAGCAAGAGATAATTAAATTAGACCTGAAATCAGTGATTAAGCGTAAAAAGTAGGCTTAGCGTTTAATGAGAAAAAAGACTAAGTTTATGGAGTGGTCAAATAGGGATTTTAAGAAAGGAAGATGTCTACAAATACAGGCGGAGAGGGAGAAACGATACAAGTTTGAGGAAGTAGATACATTCACGTGTCTAGGAACTGTATTCATAAGGAAACCAAGTGTAACCCATGAAAATATGTCAAGAATAATGGCAGAAAATACAGAGAATTAAGAGCAAAAATATCTCTATAGAAGATTAAATGCTGGAGTGTACCAAAGAAGAATACGACCAATAAACGTCGATGTTCAATGCAACGGAAAATTCGAAGCTACGGATTTGGGAAAGCAAAAATACTGAGGGTATTTTGGTTTGGTTTGTACCAGAAGAACAAAAGAAGAAAGATCAAATTTCAAAAATTTCCAAAAAAAAAAAAAACTAATATATAAAATCCTGCGACTGGACATACTGATTAATCACGATCCTGCTCAAAACCACTCAAAGTATAAGAAGCTCAATTTGGCATACAGGTGTAGAAGAAGGGATTTTCGAAATTCAAGTTCAAAGGGGGTGAAACAACCCATCAAATATTACAATAATTATAAAAATGTTAGAAAAATGTTATTTATACATACATTACAACTGGTTACAATCTAGGGTGCAGCCTCATCTATTTACTGCCAGTTTTCTGCATCATGGAGCCTTTGTTGCGTTGCTGGCAATATTCTTATAGTTATTAATGACACAAGTTCGATACGAACATCATAACGAAACGCGTGTAACGTTCAAAGGTGCAACGTTAAGCCACGAGGCGTTAGCCGAATGGCTTAGTTACACAAAGTTTCATTAAAAAGTTCGTACCGAACGTGCATCATTCAAAATTTAATCAAAAAAAAAAAAAAAAAAAAAAAAAAAAAAAAATTGATTTAATTTAAAATATCAGAGATACTTTCCCGTTCGGTGGATAAGACGAAGGGGTGCAATTGAGTGGCCTCCCCGGTCACCCGACTTGACTCCTTTAGACTTTTTTCTATGGGGACACATAAAAAGTAAAGTATAGCACTCCACCCGCCTCATTAGAAGACCTGCGAAGACGAATTATTGATGTTTGTCGCGAAGTGACCCCGGAAGTTCTTCAGAATGTTCTAGAACGGATTGAAAACAATTTGTTTTACTGTGTGGAGGTTGACGGGCAACATTTTCACCATTTGCTTCATTAATAAGATAAGTTTTTTTTTAATTAACTCAATTTATGCGTTTTTTGCAAAAAGTACTTTTCAAATTTCAATCTTTCATATTTCCAAAATGACCGATTTTTAAAAACGAAGTGGGGAAATATAGAGAATAGAAAGCCCTTTTCATTGAGACGCCACTTGACCCCCCTTCCCATTTGAAAAAAGTTGGGCGATGACACCCCCCTTAGAAGGTTGAAGATTTTGCAATCATTTTTGGGACAAAAGTTGTCCCCCTCACAAACGAAATTGACGTGTTTCTGGATTTTTTGAAAAAAAAATACCCTGGCTGTTATGCCTTGCGGAACGTTTTCGATGGACCACCCTGTATTTCTTTATATGGAAAAATATTTTTCTTAATATAGTCTGTTAAATGGGAGGATCCCTGACACTCCTGTCAGTGATAGTTGTGTTTCTCATTTTAATTCACAGGCAAATTGTATGTTCTATCATTTTGTAGATGTTATCTGTCGAAATCTTCTCTGAGTCGTGGGACAGACTGTACATATAAAGAATTTAGTGTGTAAGGTGAGACTTTAACAATGCAAATATTTTCAGGGCTAAGAGATCTCGATAAAAGAAAAAATATTTTCTTTTTATCGTTTTTTTAAATAAGTTCTTTTTTAAATAAATAACTATATCTTGAAAACCACTTTTTTTCTATGTTATCCTTCCTCTCAATTTAATAAATCCTCTAATTTTATCTACTACCCATGCTGGTATGTATGTTATCAAGATTTGATTTTTTTACTGGAAATTTTAAAAAATTCTATAATTTTCTTCAAAAAATTTAGAATTTTTTTTTTAGAATTTAGAATTAGTTGGAGGGGGGTTAATCACTTCGACCTTACAGATCCATTGTGTCCCCCTTTCTTGAATCATAACTCATCATACAGTCCCAGGGCTTTGACAAAAGCCAGTATCTGGGACGGTTTTATAGAGGGTAGTTCTCCATCTCCAATATCAGTCGTATCTCCAAGTTCATGGCACGAATGGTTGTCGTCTCGGCGCACTCAGTGATGAGGTGTTCTGGTGTTTCCCCATTTTTCCCACAGAATCTGCATTTGCCGTTTTTTCTTAGTTTCAATCTACCGAGGTGTTCATTGAGGAGACTGTCAGTCTCCTGTTAAAAATCCCGTGACAATCCGAAGATTGTTCTTACTTAAATCCAGGAAGATCTTTGATTTTTCTTGGTCGTAAGCTCACAGAAACTTCTTCGAGTGTCTTAGACCGTTGCAAGATTCCCATTCCAGGTTGCGGATGGAGTGTTCCAAGTTCTTGAGTTCCGCTTTTAGTTAGTTACTACTTGGGAAGCAGAACGGTTTTGGTCCAGTTAGTGGAGTGTTCGCTCCTTTTCTAGCCAGATCATTTGCTTTTCCATTGCCTTCTATCCCTTGGTGAGCAGGGACCCAGAGTAGGAGGCCTTTTTTCTTTGACTAATTTATTCAGCTTCTCTATGCATTCTTTGACCAATTTCGAATTGATTGATACTGAGTTGATCGCTTTTAACGCTGCTTGACTATCAGATAAGATGGCTATTTCTTGTTTCCGATAGTTCCTATCTAAAATAAGTTGTACGCATCTTTCGATAGCGTAGATTTCTGCCTGTAGGATGCTAGGGTAGGTCCCCATTGGTTCGGAGTATTTAGTTCTCGACCCAAATACTCCGATCCCTGTTCGCGCATTGGCTTTAGAAGCATCAGTATACCAAGTTATGGTATGGTCTTTTAACTGCTGTGCAGATGTTTCTCTCTTCCAATCCTTTTTATTGCTCAATACTACATTGAGATGTTTCTCAAAGTTGTACGTTCTTGGCATATCGTCCACTGTGAGTTGCAGGAGTGGTATTTCCTTTTTGAGGGTGTTCCAAGCCCCTGATCTGACAATTCTCGCAGTACTAATTCCGTTAGTGACCATTCTAATCATTGTCGCATTGGCATATCTACCAATGACAATGTGCAGTGGTGTTAGATCTAGAATGACCTCCATTGCTGCTGTTGGACAGGTTTGCTGCTGTTGGACATTGCTGCTGTTTCTTCAAAAAATAAAAAATTTTCAAATTTTGTTTGACGAAAAAAATTCCATAGACGTGTTTCTGGGGTCGAAATATACCACCCCTAAAATAGTTACCCCTAACTTAAAACTCACCCTGTATAGTTTATGTAATAAAAAGTTCGTTTCAATACCGGGTGTGTCTCAAAAGAGGTTCACCCCTATAACTTTTTTATTTTTTCAGATAAAAAAACGAGATTTGTATCTTATTATAGACATAAATTAGGATTGATTAACGTATTCAATTGTTTTCGGTCACTTCCTGCTTCACCGAAAATAACTACAACCTTTTATTTTTAAATAGCACCCTCGTAATTTTTTTTACTTTATTCGATAGAAAATAACACTCTGAATAGAATCATATATCATATGTCAACTTTTGACATTTTCGCATATGGTTTATTTCAAATTATAACTTGTGGTTTGTAACGAAAATTTGACTCGAAATGCCAAGTGTGTGGTGTCAAATTATTCGTAAAAAAATGCTTTTTCCAAATATACTAATGAGCCACCATCGTTCCATTTGAAAAATTTTGAGATATGATTAAAAATACGATTTGGGCACTTTCTAATTGGCCAGGACAAGACATTAAAAACATTAGACGATCAAATCTATTTTTCTAAGGCTCCTTGATTAAGACACTCTAGATTGAATTTTAAAATACGATTTTTTATTAAGCGAGAATGACAAAAATTGACATATGATATGTCATTCTATTTAGAATGCCATTTTCTATCGAATAAAGTTAAAAAATACCGAGTGTGCCATTTAAAAATCAAAAGTTGTCGCCATTTCCGATGAAACAGGAAGTGGCCAAAAACAATTGAATACGTCAATAAATCCTAATTTATGTCATATATTAACATACCCAACCTCGTCTTTTTATCTGAAAAAATTAAAAAGTTATAGGGGTGAGCCACTTTTGAGCAGCACCCGGTATACGAGGTTTCTATTTACGCTGCGTTTTCAAGGAACGTAATCTCCGCGTGAAACGAAGGTATGAAAAAAAAACATAAACACAGAGAAAAAAAAAACATTCCAAATAATAAATCAAAACTTATAATTAATAATATCGATTGGTAATCGATTCGAGCAATCCATAATAAATTATTATCGTCCAATATTCGATTTATATACGGTGAGTCGTATCGTTGATGACGTAGTCGCGAGCCACGAAACTGGGCAACGTAACGGGACTTGACCAAGTCTGACCCACTAAAATATTTTACGTGTTATATAATTGACCGGTATACGCAGTGGCGCGCCCGTTGAAGTTCCGTTTGTTCGTGTCTGGCACTGTAGTACCTTAGTGTAGTACCACCTGTCTTTAATTCCGAAATGCAGGGATAGGACTAATTCTACTAATCTGAACAACCATACGGGATATTACAATTACGTTTGAGAAATAATAGATATACATAGCAGATATAGAGTAGCAGAAATACAGAATAGATATACAGGCAGAGCTTCGCAATACATTAAATGATATTAAAAATAAATCTTCAGCAGGGACTGACGGACTTACTCTTAAAATGTTCTCTAGTATGCCGGAATGTACATTAAACCATCTTTCAGCCTTAATTAATATGTCATTTGAAGATGGTGCTTTTCCAAATTGACTTAAGTCGGCGATAATTATTCCTTTGCATAAAGGAGGTGATAAGAGCAAGCTTCCAACTATCGTCCAATTACACTCCTTCCCACGTTATCGAAGATCATGGAGAGACTGGTTAAAGAGGCTTGTATCATTTCTTCTAAAATACAAAATACTCACCCCTTTCAGTTTGGGTTCTTGATGAACAAATGTACAAAATGACGCTATGTTTTCCTTTGTTTTAATAATGTATACTCCAGTCGTATAACAACCGTCTCGTTACAGCAACAATTTTATGTGATTTCTCTAAGGCTTTCGAGTTAGTATTGAATCCTTAACATCCTTACTAACAAATTGCAGTACTATGGTATCAGTGGAACGCCTCTTGAATGGTTTAAGTCCTACCTTAACAACAGAAACCAGCGCGTGAGGGTTGATAAGACTATGTCTTCTTGCAAGCCAATAGAATGCGAAGATTCCTCAGGGTTCAGTTTTGGCCCTATTTTGTTTCTGTTGTTTATCAACGATATTTCTAGTCCCTGGACATCAGTGGTAAAACCTGTCTCTTCGCGGATGATGCTTGTTTCACATGGAGCAGCCCGGACACCACGACACTTCATAGAACCATTTCCAGTGACTTAATCAACGCAAAACATGTTGCGATTCGAACCTCCTGTGTCTCAACGTCTCTAAAACTAAAGTCTTATCATATAAAAGTACGTTGCCACCTTTTCCAGCAGTACTTACCACCATTGACGTCGTTGATTCTGTGAAATTTTTAGGCCTTGTTGCGGACAACTATTTAAAATGGGATTTGCACATCGATGCTTTAGCTAAAAAATTAAGTTCTACCTGTTTCGCACTTAGATGAGTTGCTAATGTGCTTAATTTGTCAACATCTGGGACAGTCTATTATGCCCTTTTTGAGTCGCATCTCCGATACGCACTTCCATTCTGGGGTGCGTGTTGTGCGACTCAATTTAACAGCATTTTCAAATTACAAGAGAGCTGTGCGATATTTACTGAGGCTAACCAGTCGTGCCCACTGCCGGGACTTGTTTAAAAGATATAAAATATTAACTCTTTACCAGCCCCACAACTTCATGCTCGAATCCGTCACCTAGTTCGCAAGCGCACGTATCGAGTATTCCCTCTAGAACAAGTTCAGCGGCTATCAATTAGAGACGCAAGGAGCACTTAACATGTATCTATGACCCTCATTCTGAGTTAGTAAAGGGTTCCATATTGTACAATGCAAAAAATGCACAATCATCTGCCATCTGAAATTGATTCCATTTCATCCTTTCCTGCATTTCGCAGAGCCTTGAGACCATACTTACTGGAGAAAGCCTTTTACGCGGTTAGTGATTTTTTTATTCCATGTCAGGGTTCTAAATTTAACACATTCCTAAATTTAAGAAATGATTTTGTTTTTCTATCCATTTAAATTTAATTATTGACATTATATACAGTTGTTTATTTACATGTATGTTTTATATTTTAATTTAAAAAAAAAAAAAAAAAAAAAAAAAAATAATACAATTTCTATAATTGTATAAGTGTGTTTAGTTTTGTATGTTTGCTGTTAGTTTTATATGTTTTCTATTGTTAAGTAAAGTTTTGTATTTAAAAAAAAAAAAAAAAAAAAAACATAAAATTGTAAAATTTTTTTATGACAATAAAGCAATTTCTTTCTTTCTTTCTTTCTTTCTACATAGATGGAGTACTTCAACCTTTGAATAAGAAGACTAAGGAAGGAGCATAATGCTATCCATGTATTCATGCATGGTGGGCGGAAAAGCCACCATAAAAGCTCTCTAGGGTGGGGATCTTTGACAGTTCTGTTTGACGATTCATTTTGACACATTTGAATTTGATTTGAAATTTGTGGATTTGTCAGTCTTTACGGAGCTTATTTTTATGTTATTTATTATTTATTCTACTACTGATAGTTGTATAAAGGTGGTAAATCTAGATGGAAATTATAGCCTTGCCAAATTAACAGTGACACTATCGCGATTTATCGAAAAGATTCTAAAATAGTTAGTTGTGTAGCGTACGGTAGATCTCAGCAAAATTGAGTGAAATAATGGAACAACTTTTCGCTAGTAAGTGACTATATAATACGTGTAGTAAACCGATCATTTAAGTGAATTTCATAAAAATTAACTAAATTATATATTTTCTTGCATTTTAGCTTTTTATTTATTACTTGTCAAAGATTAGATGTCAAGGAATTTAGATACGTTAATTTGACTTACCTGCTTCAGTAGCGTATCGGATGTTTGTGTTAATAAATACTTATTATAACTTATCTATTTTTATTAGGATTATATATTTTATATAATTTTAATAACTACCAACATTTTATTCACAACGTAAAATGAAAACAACAAATTATTAGATTACCCACGTCTACCCACCATCCTTAGTTTACATTTTAAATAAAATTAGAACGACACTGATAAACCGGAATTTAAGTCGGCCATATTTGAGGCCCATCGCGGTGTACCTAAGATTTTTGATATGCTCCTTCCTTAGTCTTCTTATTCAAAGACTTCAACTATGTATTCGTTAATGTTTACATGCCTACATCGCATTCTGTTATAGCTTATGAGAAAAGAATCCAACTAGGTGGAAATGAAATACTGCCATCACAGGCAGTCTAATATCTGAGAATAACCCTGAACAATAGATATATTAATCCAAAGAATATACCTAGCTAGAAAAAGAATGGACTCTGCCATACTGAAAAATAGTCCTACAGAAGTGGCGCCATCTATTGAGTAGAGCTTGTCTTAAATGGATCGAAGCGCGGGCTTTTTAAATGAGCGTATTTATTGAATTTTACTCTAAAATATAATTAAATTTGATTATTAAATGTTATTTTACACAAATTCAACAATACTAATAACATGTATCGTTGTGATGTGTAAAAATAAAGATTTAACGGTATAGATTTATACAATAATTATTTGATTTTGAATTGATTGTATAATTTATACAATTATTAAATAAAATTAAAATTAGACATGTGAAATATTATTTATTATTTAAGGTTTTATTTAAAAGAAATAAAATATTTAAGCATCGTTTATTATAATAAAACAAGAATAGCATAGTGCATGAAAGTTTTGTAAATGGAGTATTAAATATAAATAGGTACTTAAATGATGGCAAAATAAAAGACTTACATTATATTTTTTAGGGGCCACAAACAAAGGAATTGTCTAATTAAAACGCATATAACAAATTATAGTTTGAAAACATTTTGATAATCATTTATTTACATTAATATTATGATTGGCGCTATGACAACGACAATATTTTATGAGAATTTGACAATAATATGACAATGGCCGTTTGAAACTATGAAAACTACAAAAGGTTAACGCCAGCTAGCAGTAACTAGTAACAACTAGCAACCTAAAAATTAATTGCACTACCACCTAGCGCCTGAGGCTGGAACTATTTTATTTGAAATTTTCGTGGAAACGGTGGAACCGCTTTTGCTATTTCACTTTCCCGCCCCTGGATAATATTATGATTGGCGCTATGACAACGACAATATTTTTTGAGAATTTGACAATAATATGACAATGGCCGTTGGAAACTATGGAAACTACAAAAAAATTCTGATTTAACGCCATCTGGCAATAACTAGTAGCAACTACTTAACCTAAAAATTAATTGCACTACCACATAGTGGCTAGGGCTGGAACTATTTTATTTGAGATTTCCGTGGAAACGGCGGAACCGCTTTTGCTATTTCACTTTCCCGCCCCTGTATTAATCTACGACAATGTCATTATGACACATTTAACATTGTCATTTGGATGTCATTATGGCTTTCATAATAGCACTAGTGTTATTATGAATTCATAATAACACGCAAATTTTAAAATAAGAAACAAGCAAAAAAAGGTACCTAAATACGTTTTTGCTCGTACGCTTGTCTTGATTTTTCGGGAACTAGGGAATCGACAACGTTTTGCGCAATGCCTTCAATATCCGAAGGGACATTTTCAGAATCAGAATCACCCATATTAATATTATTTTTTGCTTTTTGCTAAAACTGAACGTTTAACACAAAATTGAACATCAATAATTGAGTTGTCAAAGCCAAAATGGAAACAACCAACAAGCACAGTTACCACGGCGTCGACTAATATGGGCACCTGATAATTTTGAATTTTAATTTTTATGAGGATATCTCTGATATTTTAAATTAAATCAAATCTCTTTGAATCGTCCCTCGTGTCGCGTCGTAGATTAAATTTTGAATGATACACGTTCGATACGAACTTTTTAATGAAACTTGTGTAACTAAGCCATTCGGCTAACGCCTCGTGGCTTAACGTTGCACCTTTGAACGTTACACGCGTTTCGTTATGATGTTCGTATCGAACTTGTGTCATTAATAACTATAAGAATATTGCCAGCAACGCAACAAAGGCTCCATGATGCAGAAAACTGGCAGTAAATAGATGAGGCTGCACCCTAGATTGTAACCAGTTGTAATGTATGTATAAATAACATTTTTCTAACATTTTATAATGTATGTATACGTGATGGAATGTATACTGGAATTTCGAAAAATCCCTTCTTCTACACCTGTATGCCAAAATTGAGCTTCTTATACTTTGAGTGGTTTGAGCAGGATCGTGATTAATCAGTATGTCAGTCACTTAAGGATTTTATATATTAGTATAAATACTATACTCGGTGCACGATATAGTTGCTTTCTTCTTTTGTTCTTCTGGTACAAACCAAACCAAAAATCTTCCTCAGTATTTTCCTTTCCCAAATCCGTAGCTTCGAATTTTCCGTTGCATTGAACATCGACGTTTATTGGTCGTATTCTTCTTTGGTACACTCCAGCATTTAATCTTCTATAGAGATATTTTTGCTCTTACTAATTCTCTGTATTATTCTGCCATTATTCTTGACATATTTTCATGGGTTACACTTGGTTTCCTTATGAATACAGTTCCTAGACACGTGAATGTATCTACTTCCTCAAACTTGTATCGTTTCTCCCTCTCCGCCTGTATTTGTAGACATCTTCCTTTCTTAAAATCCCTATTTGACCACTCCATAAACTTAGTCTTTTTTCTCATTAAACGCTAAGCCTACTTTTTACGCTTAATCACTGATTTCAGGTCTAATTTAATTATCTCTTGCTAAGATAATAATTAAATCATCTGCAAGAGCTAGGCATTTCACTTTATTAATACTTTTTATTATTTTTTTATTCTGTTTTCTTTTATTACAGGTTTTGCAACGAACGGCAGAAACATCAGAAACTTACCTTGTATATCTAGAAAGAACAACAATCTCAGTGGCGTATGCATGTTCGCCATAGACTGTCTAAAAGCCAACGGTACTCACTTGGGTACCTGCATAGACAGATTTTACTTTGGTTCCTGTTGCCACATCGAACCAGTGAAAGATTTAGGAAATAACATAGAATCTAACGTCATTTTGGATAGTCGAGAACCACCAGAGAGGATCCATAATACTACGCTTGCTTTAATGGGAAATACCAGCAGTACTAGTAGTAGTACTGAAACCAGTGTGATTACTGTAAGTAAATAATGTTATACTTATCAAGATAAGTAAAAAAAAATTGGCGCCGGGAGGCACGTATAGCCGCCCATATTAAAATATGTTAATATCTCGAAAACTTCAACTTTGACTGATTTTGATGTTATTACAAATTTTGTTGCAAATATTATTCCTAATCTTAATTTGAAAACCGCGTTTCGCTAGCTACTGTAATTTTGGAGTTACGATTTTTTTAAATTTTTAACCCCCTCCCATACCCCCTTACCAACCTCCACCCCCACCAAAAACTAATGGTCAGATTTTCGGGTCTGAATTGAAATGAAGTCGAACTGTTGTTAGAGGAGGATGGGAAATACCCTGTCCCCTCTACAACAGGGGTATGATGGGTTATAGACTGTGTGATGACTCAAGGAAGGGGACCACAATAGATCTTTAAGGTCGCAGTGATTAACCCCCCTCTTACTCATTCTACATTCTACCTTACAAAAGTCGACATTTGAATCAAAATTGGTTTTTGGGTATTTTTTGACATGAAAAATTCATTTCATCACCTATATATTTTTTAACTTTTTTGAAGAGTAATATCTTTTTGTCCATACCTGTATAAATTATACATTTCTGTCATTTTTTACGTAAAAAATATATCTTGGTAAAAGTCGCTATGGGCAGCCGTTTTCGAGATACTTGGAATAGAAATAGTCAATACATATCATTATTGACAAAAAATAAACTTGTTGACTGGTTATTTGGCTGAAATGATAAATTTAGGAACTCTTTTATGTTTTTCAGTTAATCATGAATTTATCTAGAAAAAAATACGATAATTCTGTTGAACCTTTGGCATAAACATATTTCAAATTCATCGGACCACTCTGTATAATAAATAACTATTATTTTATAGGAAGTAGGATCAAGTATATCTTGGACAGAGAAACAAACATCAAGTACAAGTCATCCCAGCTCTGTGTCACTTCCTTTAAGCTCAACAGTTAAACCCTTTGCTGAAAAAGTACCTGTAACCATTAGCACATCAACCGAAATAACTACAGTACCTCAGAAACTTCAAACGTTCCAAATTGTTGGTAGTTCTTCCATAGAAACCACTACGTTCAGAACTACATCACAGTCAACAACTAGGAAACCGAATATAACCACTGTAGCACCTATAAAAACAACTTCCAAATTTAAGCCATCACAGAAACCATATAAACCAACTGCTGCAACGACTAATAAACCTTTTAAACCGGTTTCTACAACTAAGGGAACAAGCAAACCTATAAAACCAGCTTTAAGTAGTACTAAACGACCGTATAGTACAACAAGAAGGACAACTACAACTAAGAAAGTTTATACGAGTACGAAAAAGCCGACTACTAAAAAGCCTTCAAGTGTAAAACCAACGAAAGTATATACTAAACCTCCTATACAAACTACATGTAAGTATTTTTATTTATAACATTCTTTTTTGGCATTACTGACTTTTTAAAATGTTGAAAGTCACTTTTACTTCCTTTTAATTTTTCTAAACTTAACATTAATGAAACACTTCTTTAATTTTTCTAAACTTAACATTAATGAAACACTTCTTTACTTGTTATGTAATATAGGTATTATTAGTAAGATTTTATTTTAGCCAAACCTGTTAGTACAACAAAGAGACCCTTACAAACAACAACCACAAAATCAACAACTTCAATATCTAGCTCTACAGAGAAAATTACAGAGTCAACTACAAAACCATCAAGTACAACTCAAAAATTAGTTACTACTCAACCTTCATCAACCACTTTGTCTACTTCAACAAGCAGTCAGAAACCTTTATTATCAACTGAAAGTACTGAATCAACAGATATTACTAGTATAAAAAATATTACTAGTTTTGAGAGTAGTACAACTATAAATCCCCTTTCTAATGAGGTTATTGAGAGCTCTGGATTGTTAACTATCGTTAATACCACGTCTTCAAAACCTACAGATTACAGTACTACAGGAATTAGTACAACTTCTATTTCTTCGGGTAAAATAAAAGTATGTTTAATAGTTTAAAAATGGTAATAATATTATCTAATTCTAGAATCAAGCAGTACTACTGCAAGTTCCAGTACTGCTTCAAGCACGTCTACTACAGTATATTCAAGTACTACAATAACATCACCAAGTTCAACTACATCACAGCCTCCAGGACTAGTAACATGGACTTTAGAGGATGTTAAAAACACCACAACCCTAGCACCAGTAAACGAAACCTTTTTGATAGGAAATGTGACTAATGGTACTTCATCAGGTACTTTGTACATGTCAAAAACACTATATAAAGCTGATATTTTACAGAATGGATTCCCATAACCACGACTGATAGTTGGGTACTGCTTCCAAGTGTTACTACTACGTCAGATCAACAGAAAAACGAATCTACCTCTAGTACTAGCTCAATAGAACCTGTGTCTACATCAGAATCAACATCTAGTCCAGGTTTAGTAGAAGTACCAGTTCCAACAACCATCAAGGAACCTATATCGCCAACCACAGAAGAGTATGTCGTGTCTTTGACAACAACAGCTGCTCCAAATGTCACTGATATAGTAAATGTCAGTGGTACTGAGAGTTCAACGTCAACGAGTACTGGTATCATGACGTCTACTACAGAAGAAGTTACGAAAAAGCCAGTGAATATGAGCGATTTTACAGATGGTAAGTCTGCTGAAAAAATTTTCGTATTTCTTTTTATGTTTTTTCGTTGGTAATGTGAATATAATTATCCAGTATGATAGAGAAGGATGGTAAGATAATAATATAAGAGGATTATTAGTAATAAAGAAGAGTATGAAAATTCCAAATTAAATTTTAAAGCAGGGTCGGATTTGGGAATTTTTAATATCTCAATAATCATATAGGCAGATGGTAGTGTTATCTACAGGGTTGTTCACCACATACGATACGGAGTATTGTAGCTAAACGATGAGATTTTTACAAATTGTAAGTTTTGGGTTCGATGAAGGACTATTAGAGGTACAATTTAAAAATAATTTTACAAGATACAGAGTGTCCCAAATAAGTAAAAAATATCAAAGTTGTATTTTTTTAAATGGAACACCCTGTATGTTATTACATTTTTAGTTTCTACGATTAAAATAAAGGTAAATTTGATTAAGATTTATTATACTTAAACCTTACCGTTTTTGAAATATTTTCAATTTTGTGAAATTGCAGTATAAATTTTAAGGCTTCATTTCTCCCAGGGTATCAAAGTTTTTAATACTAAATATTTACTGAAGTTTATTTACTGATCAGTTATTGTGTTGCAATAATAAAAATAATACTACCTTATACAGAGTCTCTAAAAATTTATTTTAAATAATTATTAGCTTCAAACGGCAATAACTTGTTTAATTTAAATGGAACACCCTGTATATTTTACGAGAATCAGATGCACAATTTAATTGTCTATCAAATTATATTATACCATTTTTTTCCTATTTCTTTAAGTTTCCGTAGAAAATGCATTTTCTTGTAATTTAGAACTTATTTATCAATATACCCATGGACTATTGACATTTTAGATTATTTTTAAAGATGTACCAAATTTTTAAAGAGTACAGATACTAATATTGTTGATATAATTCGTTTATTTCATTAAAAAATAAAAAAAACTGTTTAAATATTTGTTAAAGAGGACCAATTAATATGATTCCAGTATTCAAACTACATTAATTGACTGTTTGCGTTGATTAATAATAATTGCTCCAAATACTAAAAAACTAAATTTTGTATCTGTATTAGACAGTGTGGTAAAAAGTAACACCTTAAAAAATGATATTTCATTTTTAACCAATGCTTATTTATAACAACAGATATATTCATTTTCATAAATTATTATTATATTGATTTCTGATTCAAATCCACATTTATTTAGAATAATAATTTATTAACGAACATAAGTATGTAATTAATTAGTATTTGAGCGGAAATAATGGTGGTATATTTAATTAATGGTATACTCTTTTATAAAGATTTAAATAGTTTTCTTTCTTCATACAAATGGGCTAGTAATATTATAATTTTGCTAAAAACGATAATATTACTAGCCTGTACATTTTGTACATTTGCTGCTTTAAAAACAATTTAAAATGTCAATATTCCATGGGTATATTGATAAATGAGGTCTAAATTATAAGAAAATGCATTTTCTACGAAAACTTGAAGGGATAGGTAAAAAGTGGTATAATACAATTTGATAGACAATTAAATTATGCATCTGATTTTCCTAAAATATACAGGGCGTTCCATTTAAATTAAACAAGTTATTGCCGTTTAAATCTAGAAATAATTTAAAATAATTTTTTAGACGCTCTGTATGAGGTGGTATTATTTTTATTATTGCAACACAATAACTGATCAATAAATAGACTTCAGTAAATATTTAGTATTAAAAACTCTCATACCCTTGGAGAAATGAAGCCTTTTTTTACTGCAATTTAATTAAAAAACACAATTTCTTGATAATATGGCAACATAGGTAGTAGATTAAATTTTTAAGAAAGAAACCCCCTAGAAGATCCGGTGGTTCTCAAAATTGAAGCACAAAATTTTCGAAGTAAAATAACTCAGATATTTTGGACTTATTTGAAAAACGACAAAAAGAAAATACGTTTCTTTTATCGAGATTTACCAGCCCGAAAAATATTTGCACTTATTTAAGACTCACCCTGTATAATTGCTAGATAATTTATTTATTTATTTATTTGCTACTAGCTGAAATGTAACAACACTGAATTCGTCCCTGTTCGCGATCCAGTTCTTCGAACTTTTTCAAGGTAAATTACGTCCTACACGATCGAAATAAAATACTATAAGAAGAAGCGGCTGAGAACAAGCAACAGCAACTACATACACTAGAGAAGGAAAACAAATAACCAGAAAAAAAACAGGGGATTACACATAAAAAAGCTAAGCAGACCGGACAATCAAATGCATGTTTAGGGATGTTCGTTTCCCAAAAAATCGATAGTTTAAAGCTACAATAGACAACCTAACCTAACTTTTAACTTTTTTACTAATTATACTTCAAAATTTGCGAGGAATGTCATTTTGGCCTTTGATTATCATCCGTCAAGAGAAAATTTGGTTAGAAATCAAAAGTTTATTGTTTTATTAGGCTTTCATTCTATGGATACAACTGATTGCTGCAGGCAGTTGCTAGAATATTCTGTTAATTATAATTTAATTATCAATATTTTTATCGTAAAAATCGAGATCGATAATTTCCTAAAAAAATATCGATATCGATAATTTTCAATTCAAAAGTTATATTGATATAGATAATTTTATAAAAAAATATCGATACCGATATTTTTAGAGAAATAAAAAAAGAGAAAATCTCAAAAGTTCATAATTTGGTTTTACGTCAATGTACCAAATTTCCGAAAATATTTAGTTTTCTTTTTTACCAGGCTTTTTTTCGGACATCGATATCAATATGTTTACAGTAAAATATTTACAAATATCGATAATTTTGTAAAAAATATATCGATATCAATATATTTTGTTGAAAAATGTCAAAGAGAAAATTTCCGAAAAATATCTAGTTTTCTGATTTACCTGGCCGTTTTTCGGAGACCGATATCAGTATGTTTAAAGTAAAATTATCGACATCAAAAATTCTGCAAAAATAAATATATAATATTATATCATCTGAATACCTATACAGGGTGTCTCAGAAATAAGTGCAAGTATTTTAACTGGTAGTATAGTTCAACCCTAGAAACACGTCTATGGGTTTTTTTTTCGCGCATTTCATTTTGAAAATTCGATTTGTTTTTATTTTTTTTAGTTTTTAGTTAAAAAACGTAATTTCTTGATAATATGGCAACATAGGTATTAGATTAAATATACAAGAAAGAAAATCCAGAAAAGATCCGGTGGTTCTCAAAATTTTAGCAAAAAATCATTTTTTTTGGAAATTTTCAAAGTAAAATAACTCCGTAATTTTGGACTAATTTGAAAAACGATAAAGGGAAAATATGTTTCTTTTATCGATATCTACCACCCCTTAAAATACTTGCACTTATTTCTGGGACACCCTGTATATTATTTACAAAAATCAAATTTTGGATAAATCAAAGAGAAAAGAAAAATTTATTAATTTCTGTTTTACCCGGCTGTTTTCCAGACATCGATATCAATATATACCGTAAAAATATCGAATACGATAATTTTCTAAAAAATATCGATATCGATAATTTCAAGAAAATATCGATATCGATATTTTCGTAAAAAAAATCAATGTGAATAATTAAAAAAAATAGCGATATCGATATTCCGTAAAAATATCGATAAAACTAATTTTCCTAAAAAATGTCGATATTGATAATATTAAAAATAATATCGATATCGATATTTCAAAATATCGATATTGCCTGACATCCCTATATTTTCATATTCCGAGCCGTAAAAAACCGTAAACCGGACAATCGAACGTACGTTGTACGCTTCCAGCTCTTGTTCTTTGGAAGCTCATCGGGCGCTATTCAACAACACAATTAAGCTTTTTTCTGGCCGTGTAAACTTCGTTAGCGGACCGTGTACTCGTCGCTTATGGCTTGCGTGAGTGCGATTGTGTGAGTGCGCGTGTATTTTGTGTGCAAATGTGCGCGTCGGCTTTTAAATCCCATGGGGAATTTAATGTCGTTTGTATGTAGATATACGTTCGTCATTATATACCGGGTGAAATGAGTATAAACACTTTTATGCGATTTTTTTACGAATATTGCCATATTGAAAGGGACGCCTAATAATCAAAATTATATAAATAATCTTCTACATTTATACTTTTAACTTATAATAACTTAATAACTTTTTACTTATTTTTGTCAGAATATGATGCCGAAGTTTCCGGAATAAAGTTCAGACCACCCTGTATATACTGTATGATCAAAAAAAACGGCGTCAGCGATGGCTTTGAAATGAGGATCGTTGTCATTTTATATGTTAAATTATATGGGGAATGTCACTGATCGTCATTTCCAAGCCGTTTTTTTTTCGATCATACAGTATATGAAAAATTAAATATGTGAGACCTTTGTAGATCTAGAAATGCCGTGAACCATGTGAAAATTCTACTTTTATGGATATATTATCATGCCTTTTTTGCATGAGCGAAAATATATTATTAAGAGGAAATAATATACCTACTGTGTGCTTTTATTTGAATACAATAGTGGAGGAAATGGTTCTCTTATCATACGTATAATTAATTACATTAATAAGTTCAATTATTACATCTTCCGTGTAATAATTAAAAACAATATTTCAGTTTGAACTCATAATAATTGAAATTATGTCAAACATGTAAATGAAAAAGCAAAAATATTGTTCTTATTTTTAGAAAATTCTACACTATAGTTTACCTTTTCCGCCATTTTTATTGATATGTATATAAGGTGTTTCTAAAATAAGGGCAACTATTTTAATGGATGATCTGGATAGAAGAAACATATTTTCTGTTTATCATCATTTAAAATAAATTGACAATAACCGAGTTATCTAATTAACTGAAAATTTAAGAGATAATGCTGACATTTTGAGAACCACCGGTATCAATCAGCTGGCTTTTAGCTAAATGTCACTGACAAAAATTAAATTAATTTTCCTAATTTTTCCTGCATTGCCACTTGAGGGATTTGATTCTGTGGCCTTCGCAAAGTATATCTCCTCTTTCTGTAAAATATCAAGCAAAATTTTAAACAATTATTTTGCAAAAGAAATCTCATGGGCGTGTTTCTGGAGGTCGTAAATGCCAGTTAAAATACTTGCACTTATACAATAATAGACCCCCGTATATTATTTGAATTACGTGCTTGCAGGAAACTACAAATTGAATTTTAAAAATAAAGCAGCTTTAAATTAGGAAAAATAGTCTAATTAAATGTTTAATTTATTCCTTGTTCCCTGACTCCAACTCTGTTGTATTAAAAATTATTACCTTCAACATTTTTTTCAAATTAAACCTGTTTTAAATTACATAACAGTTGTATAAAAAAAAATAGCCATTAAAGACCAATTTACTTCTTTATGTTACGTTATAAACAGTCCTAGTAATTAAATGTTGTCTATTTGATACCTTAGACCTTAGATGTTCATGGCGAACCGGTGAATGAAGCGCTGATGGGACACCCGGTATAGCTTCACCACCCCTAGTAATTATTGTAACACATTGTAAAAGTAAATAACGTTATCACCTACTACTAAATATAAGCATTTTGGATTAAATGTTTATTCAAGAACTTACCATCCTTCTCACAGTTATTATACTCCATACATTCTCCATAAAAGTAACAGATTTAAAAAATGTTTCAATTACGACAGTATGCGGTAGGAGAATGTGGCCAGAGGCCAGGATAGTCGGAGGAGAAAAATCCAGCTTTGGAAAATGGCCTTGGCAGATATCCCTCAGACAATGGAGAACCTCCACGTACCTACACAAGTGCGGTGCAGCTTTGCTGAACGAGAATTGGGCTATAACAGCTGCCCATTGCGTTGACAAGTAAGTACAAAACATTTTTCTTTATACTTGTTAATGTTTCTTGGATTGAAATGATCTTGTTCTAGATAAAATTAAATTTTTAATGATCTAAACAATAGAGCTATTTTTTATATTACCTATCAGTGTCAAAGTTTAACTTTTATTGTTGTGAACATTCTACAAAACAATTATTGATCTTTTAGCTATTAGAACCTAGATGAGACATTATTTTTAAAATATAGTGGATTCCATGTTACCCCTATCTATTTCACATTACCCTAATTTACTGATAACATTTTACTTTAACATTTTTCTGAGTTTATTTATTCCAATCCATTTAAACTATTTCTCTTCCACAGCGTACCTCCAAGTGACCTTCTACTTCGACTGGGAGAACACGATCTCTCCACCGAAGGAGAACCCTACCTTCATGAAGAAAGAAGAGTCCAGATAGTAGCCTCTCATCCAAACTTCGACCCTAGGACGTTCGAGTACGACTTGGCATTGCTCAGGTTCTACGAACCAGTTCAGTTTCAACCTAACATCATTCCAATCTGTGTTCCTACTGAAGACGAGAACTTTGTTGGAAGAACTGCTTATGTAACTGGATGGGGAAGATTATATGAAGGTATGTTTCATTTAACACATGCATGTGCAGTTTTATATGGTTCCCGGTGGTTCCAATACTGCAGCCGGCAGTCCGCCAGCCAACTGTTTTGAGTAAAATAAAAATAGTTTTAGTAGGTACCTATTTTTGTACTGATTTTGTCCTTTTCTTCCTGTTGTTACGGAGCCTTGATGTCCCAAATAGCAATTGTCGCTTGCGATCCAGAGCTCTAGATAACGTACGAAATGCTGTCGGTGTCCCCATTAGAAAAAATGACGCTTCATTACAACCAACTCTTCATGAATGAATGTCTTGCTCTATTTTATAAGCTCAGTAATTGTAGGGATTATAAATAAATAAATAAATAAATAAATGCCTTTATTGTCAAAAAAAATTTTTTACACTCTGTAGACAAAGGTAAACCAACAAACAAAGTAAAAAAACAAGGTACACAAAAACAAACAAAAAGATAATACAAACATTATACAAATAATATTGTCAGTCTTATTGTTAAATAAACAATTTATAAACATTTATAAATGTCAAAGAACAAAAAAATAAAATAATATTCAAAAAATATTTAGCTAGTTAATAGTAAAATATCAATGACCTCAAAATAAATTATTTGGATGTCATTAGTAAATATAGCAATAGTAAACATTAGACCAGTGTTTACAAGATCAAATTCGATTTTCAAAATATACCATTTTACGCGTAGAAAGCCTTGTCTAGTAAATAAGAGCTCACGCTTTAAAATGAAGAAATGATGTTATGGATTTGATTTCAAAATGGCAGGTGATTGTGCATTTTTTTTTCGAGTTGTAGAAGCAATATTGAACTTTTAACTAACTCTGGAGCGTGGGGTAGATAAAGATCTTGCTCCGCGTTCCTGAGTGGATAAGTGTGAGATGGCCTTCTTTGAGAAGTTGGCTACATGTTTACGTATTAGGCAAACGGATTCAAATATAAATAAGGAAGGAAGAGTCATTATTTTTACCAAAAAGTTCCCGCAATGAGTTCTGCTGTTTAACCCAGTGAACACGAACATCTCGAAAAATAAATAAATCTGAGCCCACAACACGTACCCTGAATGGAAGGGCATACCTGAGGTGCGACTCAAAAAGTGCATAATAAACAGCTCTAGCCACTGACAAGTTAAGCTCACACTTCACAGATGTTAATGCAAAACAGGCAGAGCTCGATTTTTTCGACAAAGCTTCGATATGTATGTCCCATTTCAGAATTGTCCACAACAAGCCCCAGGAATCTTACAGATTTGACGACGTCAATGGTGGTGTTGTTAAGTACAAAAGGCTGCGACGAGTTTTTATACGACAAAGCTTTAGTTTTAGAAATGTCGAGACTCAGGAGGTTCGAATCGCACCAAGATTTAATGGTGATTAAGTTATTTGATATAATCCTATGAAGTGCCGTGAGGTCCTTGTTGCTCCAAGTGAAGCTAGTGTCGTCCGCAAAAAGACATATTTTGCCACTGATGTTTATGTTAGCAATGTCGTTAATAAAAAGAAGAAACAAAAAATAGGGGCTAGTACTGAGCCTTGTGGTACTCCACATTCTATTGGCTTGTTAGAAGACAACGTGGTATGCACCCTCACAAGTTGACTTCTGTTGCTCAGATACGACTTTAAACCATTCGAGAGATGATCCCCTGAACCCATAGTGCTGCAGTTTATTAATTAAGATCTTATGATTTACACAATCGAACGCCTTAGAAAAATCACAGAAAAATTGTTGCTGTAGAATGATGGTTGTTTAGGCTGGAGTAAACTTTATTAAGGAGGGAAACATAGCGTCATTTGTGGACTTGTTAGATTTATTAAAATATTATTCGTCGTATTAGTCGGTGATACATCTCACCAAAACGTTGTATAAATTTCAAATATAAAGCCAATATTAGTTAGTAATTATTATTATTAGTAAAGTATATTATACCTGGTGTGTCTCAAAAGTGGCTCGCCCCTAACTTTTTTTATTTTTTCAGATAAACAACGAGATTTGGTATATTAGAATATGAAATAAATTGGGATTTATTGACATGTTCATTTGTTTTCTGTCACTTCCTGGTTTCACCGGAAATGACTAAAAGTGAATTTTAAATGGCACCTTCGGTATTTTTTTTACTTTATTCCTCGATAGAAAATGACACTCTGAATAGAATGACATATCATATATGTCAACTTTTACATTTTTGTATTATGGTTTGGAATTGTAACATGCGGAAATTATTCGTTAAAAAAAATGCTTTTTTCAAAATATGCTACTGAGCCACCCTCGTTCCATTTGAAAAATTGAGATATGGGTTAAAAAAATGATTTGGGCATCTTTTAAACGGCCAGGATAAGACACTAAAACATTAGACGACTCAAAATTTTATTTTTCCAAGGCTCCTTTGATTAAAAATTTTAGAGTTTTTAACATGTCATGGCACTTCTAGATTGAAATGAAAAATATACCTTATTTCTTTATGAATATATCAAAAGTTATTATTGATAAGTCATCGGATTCAGTGGTTGGCTTTTCAATCGAATAATGTAAAAATACCAAGGGTGCCATTTATAAATCAAAAGCGAAGTCATTTACGGTGAAACAGGAAGTGACCGAAAAACAATGAATATGTCAATCAATCCCAATTTATGTCATATACTATCATACTAAGTCTCATTTTTTTATCTGAAAAAGTTATAGGAGGTGGTTTCAATTTTTGAGAGGCAACCGGTATTTCATAATATTATATTATCACATTATATCTACCCCTTTCAAATAAAATTAATTTTTTCAATTCTCACCAATAATTGTATTTTCTCATACAGATGGACCTCTACCGAGCGTTCTGCAAGAAGTGTCCGTACCAGTGATCAACAATTCAGTCTGCGAAACAATGTACCGATCTGCAGGGTACATTGAGCACATCCCCAACATATTTATATGCGCAGGATGGAGAAAAGGTGGTTTTGACTCATGCGAGGGTGATTCAGGAGGACCAATGGTCATACAAAGAGAGGACAAAAGGTTTGGACATGTCTGCCAAATTGAATTCGCTGAGCTGCTTAACTATTTTACAACCTTTTCTGGAATTTGCAATAATCTGACTATAAATTTAAGCTCTGACACAATATCCTTCCTGATTTAGTACCTCTAAACAAAACCGATAGATTAAATAATAAATAACATAGAATAATGCTCGAAAAAGCACAACAGATCCGCAAAATTTCAAATCGATTTCAAATATGTCAATTGAAACGTCACACAAAACCGTCAAAGATGGAATCATGATGTCAATCCCGCCTCTAATGCATGAATATAATATACACCTTATGATCGAAAAAAAACGGCGTCAAAGACGGCTGGGTAATGATAATCAAATATAATTTTGACGAGGTCAATCTCTAGATGTTGTTTACTTTGACAAGTTTTATGTCAATTTTTAGTAGACCGTCTAGAGATTAACCCCGCCAAAAGTATCATCGACTGTCATTCCCCTGCCGTCTTTGACGGCGTTTCTTTTCAATCGTATGGTATAAATACTATTAGACATCTTTCATAGTCTTTTATTTAAAGGAACAGGAACGAATTAATATATTTGACAATGGTATTTTTTAAAAACCATTATCGCCATGACTACGGTGATGAGTGTTAGGCAGTTTTTTTTTTCATTCGTCGTCATTTTAGCGCCAAAATACAGGGTGTTTCAAAACAAATGCGAAAAACTTCAGGGGGTGATTCCTTGTTCAAAATAAAGGGTAGTTTGCTTCATAAACGTTGGGTCAAAAGTCAACCATTAGGGAGATATTGCGGTACAAAGATGGCGGAAAAATAAGGTTTTTATTTTTTACCTTGAAAACGAACAGAGATAGACAAATAAAATTTTATGGAAGCATTACTGTTATGAAAACACACTTTCAGGTAATTTTTTCTTTTTTTAAAATGAGTGGAAGGGGTTGAAATAAACTACCCCTATCAATCTTGTTAACGAAATTTAAAGAAAAATCTTATCAAACACATGCAAAAAAATTAATTTGGATAGTTTAGTTTGTTTAGAAACTTTTTATCTCTTGTATTTTTTGATAAAACTCGCCGATTTGAAATTAAAAATAAAATGTAAAGCATTACATGTCAGGACAAAAAACATTTTCTGATAAAGAATCTAGTGGGCTGCTGTAATTTTTTACGAAAAATCTAGTCGGCCGCTGTTACTTTTAGGATATTCCTAATATTATTTTTTATTTGACATTACTCTACTGCAATACGCTATTATCTAGATGATTATTATTATCGTTATTATCACTAGATTCTTAATCTAAAAATGTTTTTGTCCTGACATGTAATGCTTTACATTTTATTTTTAATTTCGAATCGGTGAGTTTTATCAAAAAAACACAAGAGGTAAAAAGTTTCTAAACAAACTAAACTGTCCAAATTAAAGAATTTGCATGTGTTTGATAAGATTTTTCTTTAAATTTCGTTAACAAGAATGATAGGGTAGTTTATTTCAACCCCTTCCACTCATTTTAAAAAAAAGTAAAAATTACCTGAAAGTGTGTTTTCATAACAGTAATGCTTCCATAAAATTTCATTAGTCTATCTCTTTTCGTTTTCAAGATAAAAAATAAAAACATTATTTTTCCGCCATCTTTGTACCGCGATATTTCCCTAATGGTTGACTTTTGACCCAACGTTTATAAAGCAAACTACCCTTTATTTTGAACAAGGAATTACCCCCTAAAGTTTTTCGCATTCGTTTTGAAACACCCTGTATAGATAATCTATTTTTATGATCATTATTTTCTATTAGTAAAATCTCTTTAAATATATATATTTTTTTAAATCTTTATGGTAATTTTTTTTTAATATGTTTTTATATTTTATTTATATTTAATATTTTCTTTAATTTAATTTTGTTTTATTTTTTAGGTTTCTTTTAGCCGGCATCATATCTTGGGGTATAGGCTGTGCAGAACCGAACCAACCGGGAGTCTATACTAGGATCAGCGAGTTTAGAGTGTGGATCAATAAAATTCTACAGTTCTAGAACCAAACGAAAAAAAAACGAACCAAACGACAAATACAAAGCGCGAGTGTTTTTATAAACATTAAAAAACGTACTTTTTGTGATAAAACAAGATTTTCTCAAAGAAAAAAAATGACATTTAATAAGTGAACTAAGTATCGAATTATTGTACAGTATTTTTTCTACGACTTAGAGTTAAGAAACAAACAAAAAAACAGAAATTCTGATATTATATTTATTTATTTTAATATTATGCACAAAATACCTTTTATCACCTAATATTTATTAAATATATAGTAGATATATTTTTTTCTTTATTTAACAGCATTAAGAATAAAATAGCTCATTTTTCTTGCTCATGTCACATTTTATATTCCCATAGTATATTAAGTAAAAAAAAATACAAATAACTTTAATATATAGACTGAAGAATATATATGTTATTCAAAAAAAGTTTTAAATATATGTTTTTTACGTTAATTGTACATAGTAAATTAATGGTGCCTGTAACTACAGTTTTTTATGTAGAAAAACCAACAATAAAACATTATTTATAGTATCTACGGATTTTTATTTAATATAATTTTCTTTTTATAACACACAGTGCCATCTATGTACAAACTAATCGCACTAATAACTCAATGAATAAGAATTTAAACAACCTTAAGGTACTTTGAGTTTACGGTCTAATTGTTTAGATGGCAGCACGATCAGTTTACTGTAAATTTATGAGAAACAATCTTCGAGTCCTTCACCATTTGTCATGAATACCATAGTGCACTAAGTGCCAGGGGCGGATGGGCCATATGGAAAAACGGGAAAATTCCCGGTGGGCCGGTGGGCCGGTCCCGATCAGAGCTCAAAAAATATTGGATTAGCAAAAATTAAACGGTTAATCTTCTAACTAAAGTGACGTAAAATCCTTAGTGATCCATAACTAACTAATCAATTTACATCAGTATAATCGTCAGTTGCTTTTAAACATAAACACCAATTTGTAAAATAACTATTGTAAAATGTCTTTCTCTGGGACACGTATAATTTTAATAATCATCTGTTGTTTGTTCGGTTTGAAAATTTTTATTATACAAGGTGAGTCTATAAGTGCAAATATTTTCAGAGCTGGTAGATCTCAATAAAATAAACATAATATATTCTCTTTATCGAGTTTCAAATAAGTTCAATCGAGTTATTAAAGTTTGGAAATTTAAAAAAAAAATTGAGCCACCTCAATTTTTCGGTATTCGCATCTCTTTTAGTGCCGTAATATTAGAGATTAAGAAACTATACCGTGGGAAAATTTGCGGTGAGCAGGAAGTTCTAAAAAGTTTACTAAAATATACAGGAAAATTTAAAAGAAAATGCTCGATTTTTAACATATTTTTTTGCAAAAAAAACCTCATAGACCTGGGGTCCTGGGGTCGAAATATACCACCCCTGAAAATATTTGCACTTATTTAAGACCCACCCTGTATAGTTTTACCCACTATTCTTTTATTAATAACTAATAAATATGATTGGCAGCAAAAAAAAGAATGAATAACATTAGGTGAATTTAAATAGCCTCGATCTAAATGTATACTAAGAATACGGTAGCGTAGATTAACAACTGGGGAACTGGGTGCAATATTTTTCCAGCTCCCTTTGTAAAATGGTAGACGAAGTTGACGCGAACTCTCTGCGGTTGACGGAAAAAACATATCTATGGTTTGCTTGAATTGGGGACGGACTAAAAAGTCCAAATCTGAGAACTAAAAGCCAAGTCTAAATTGTTGTTTAAAATGTTGCTAAAATGAATTTGCTAAAAATTACTGAGACAGCAGAGAAGAGTTAATAAGGTTTAACCTAGATTAGATAATAAAATATTAATATGTCTCGAAAATCCAAATATTCTTATTATGAACTGTAACATATTATTACATCAGAATACATTTATATCCACTGTCTAGGCATTGCCTAAGTATTTTTCGTTTGAGTCATGGCATTATCATACAAGATGCCAAATGTAGAAAAGTATGGAGGAAAAGTTTCGTGATAAGAACTATATAATAACCTAAAAAATGCTGCAGTTTTAATGGCGACCGCGGTTCATTCCGTTAAAAAACACGCGTGTACATCGAGGAAGCTGCTGCTGTAGCAGAAAAGAGAGAATTTCTTTCTACAATGTGTAAGAAAGTATATACCCGAAAAGCTAAAAGTAATATATTTCACAGAGGATTGGGTCAGCTGAAATGAATGAATCAGAAAGCCTTAAAGTTTCTCAAAATCATGACTGAAAATCGTGCCTATTCAAGATCAAATTACCGTGATCGATAATGGAAATAAAGCAGTAGAAACCTGTAAAACTGAGCCATTTTGTAGTAAAATTCAGATGTCCGACCCAAATTGGTCTTTACGAAAATTTTGATCAAGACAATTTTTTTTTTTTAACCGGAGGCAAAAGAACTTTTTCGCACGACCGAAAAAGACTCTTAATTATATATTAATAAATAAAATATGTTTCTTCGTTATGGTCATTTTGTTTTTGTGGACTCGGGCCGGTTGCCTCTTTTTCCCGGGCCGGTTTCCACGTCCCCATCCACCCCTGCTAAGTGCAGACTTAATAATTTTCTTCAAGCGTTCAGCTTCCCATATAACACAACACAATCCTATAGATATCTTGAGGATATCCACCAAGGATATAGTAAATATCTTAGGGATATCCAAAACCAGAGGAGGATATTTATGGGATATCCAAGTGGGACAAAAAAAGTTATCTTCACTAGGCAAGACATCTCTAGGCAAGCCTTT
This sequence comes from Sitophilus oryzae, assembly GCF_002938485.1. Taxonomy (NCBI): domain Eukaryota; kingdom Metazoa; phylum Arthropoda; class Insecta; order Coleoptera; family Curculionidae; genus Sitophilus; species Sitophilus oryzae. The sequence goes on along the minus strand of NW_022146927.1, from coordinate 9,290 downwards.
TAGGATTATTTGGGATATTTCTAGGATAATACAAGGATGATGTTGGGAGCATTATGGAATATTTTTAGGACATTATATGAGGACTGTTATTTGACAATACTTACTTCATCCTTAGTTTATAGTAAAAACGTTCGCGATTTAGTTTTATTTAGCCACATTTTGACGTTATTCATTGGATATTTTTATTAACAGCTCTAAAATATACCTACATATTATGTCAATGAATTTTGCGTCAAAATTTAGAAGTTTATTTGTATGAGTTAAGAGCTTTCAATTTATACTGTACCATCGAAAAAACGGCGTTCAATTGGCTTGAAAATTACGATCGATGACATTCCCCATATCATTTTACGTACAAAATAACAGCAATCTTCATTTCCAAGCCACCTATGACGCCGTTTTTTTCGGTCGTATGGTATTATACCAGATTATACTACCCTTTATGGAGTCTATCAGTTTATGTCTAGCAGCAACAGTTTACATCAAGGTTAGCACACAGGATACAGGTATAACTTCTAACACCACACATTCCAGAAATTCACAATTTAAACCCAAAAATAGGATTTCTGTTTGAATAGATCAAACACGAAAATGGGTTTAGGGATAAAGAACAAGCGATTTTCAACAAATTTTCACCTATAATTTTGTCACAAATTCTTCATTGTGAGACACTGAGTTGTTTTTCGACATTAGTTGAGGTTAGGATAGAATTTCTGCTAGAACAAGGCTAGAACTATGAGTATAAGAAAAACTAAGTCAAACTCAACCAGTTTTGTTAGTTTCAGTCATTTTTAAGCCCATCCAATATCGACAAACGACCGAATTCGCCTCGAATTTCACTAACTCAAAGAACTGAATATGAACCAGAGTATGAACTGAATAATACAGGATGCAAAAACCATCAAAAATAAACAACTGTCGAGATGGATTGTGGGAAATTTTTTGCGCGGGCGTTTTAAATTCTCTATATTACTGGGAGTGGCCAAGCTCATACATATCCAGATTATCCAGAAGATACCAACAGGATATTTTGTTGCCTTGACGTAATATATATCTATCTGTATGGTTTATTGCATTTGATGTAATATAAAAAGTAGTACATTATTTATTTTTCCTAAATATCTAGACGATATTGTTAGGATATTTTATTATCATGAGCATGTTTGGATATCTCAGCTGGATGTACAATAGATATACGACAGAGATATCCATAGGATATTCTATTCTGAGACATCTACAGGATTTCAGGATGTCTGGAGGATATCTTATTGATGTCTTTATAAGATGATCTTATAATGGGACATTCCGACATTCTATGAATATCCTGCGAATATTGTGTGTTATATGGGTTAAGAAATGTAATAAAAAATATCATTTTTTATTAAAACTCATTAGTATTTTATTATCTAGATTAGAATTGGACTCAGAGGGGTCCTTCGCGTCAAAACTGAACGGGAGGTTTTGCAAAACGGCGTATAACCTGGCATATGGCGTGCTCATGGAGCTCGCTCCACCCCCCCAAGCAATTTTTAAAACGTAACTCGCTATGGAAAAAAACTATAAATAATAATAAAGCTATAAATAACTATTATTATAATATCTAGGTATATGACAAAAAGGAAAACTAGCAAATATTGTCATATTTATTTCATTTGGTTGTAACCGAGACTAATGCCCACTTGCACCGTTTGTATAAACTTTGTTTAAAGACTAAACAGTGATTAACTATTTTATTTTATTATAGTTAATCACTGTTTAGGCTTTAAACAAAATTTATACAAACGGTGCAAGTGGGCATAACACACTGTATATTAGTTAAATATCAGCATTAATTTAGTCACAATGCGCGTACGGTTTGATTGAAAGAGAGTGGCATTTTGGGTGACGCATTTCTAAAACAAACCACGACATAACATATAACACAAAACCACCATGTTGTTTACTTCTCCTCCACAAGTTTTCGATATAAAATGTCCACGCGACATATTGACCCCGATTCTCGCTTTGCGCTTTAGGGAAATTCATTTTCACACCGACGAAAACGTTAATGAGTCATTTAATTTTATCGCTTTTCATTTATGAGATATCTCTTCGGTGTATATGATCTGTCCAATACAACAGTAGCGGCGCGTGGTTCAATACTTTGGGAGTGCACAACTTTGAACCCACTTTAAGATCAGGGCAGTTAGCTTTGAAAGCAGGAATTATAAAATACGATCCTGCTTGGGCTGCTACAATTCTGCTTTATCCTGCTTCAAATCCCAACCCAGCCACACCTACCAATTTTGAGCCATAGTTACTTTTATTTTGGTTGCTAACTTCCCAGTTGGCAACACATGAGAAGCAAGATCGCCAAAACTGATTCCTGCTTGCGCTGCAAGAACGGAAACATTATCTCGGGAACATTATTGAAAAAGTTGAAATTTAAATCATATACCCCTGTTGCATCCTACTGTAAATTTCATCCCAGCAACACTTGCTGTTTTTAGAATACAGCAAGTTTTAGTCTGATTGGTGACGTCACACAAAGCAACATAATAAAAGCAGGATGGCTGAAACAAGTTACTGCTTTGGCTGCTATAATCCTGCATTATCCTGTTTCAAACCCGATACCAGCCACTCTTGTCGTTTTTAAAATAAAACGAATCGATTCCTGGTAATCAGTCGCACATTAAGATTAAGAATGATTTGTTTTGAATGAATGATTGAACTTGATAAGTGTCAGCTTAGGGTTAAAAAGCAGGATTGTAGCAGCCCAAGCAGGATCGTATTTTATAATTCCTGCTTTCAATGAGTTGCTAACTTCCCCGATCTCCCACTTTGTTGTCTGTCCGTCCATCTGTCTGTCAAAGCACTTTATCTCGGGAACATTATTGAAAAAGTTGAAATTAAAACCATATACTCAGGTCTACAGTTCAATACCAAATAAACTTTTAGTCACGTGATTAAGCAGCTTGACCGGCACAGCGTTGCCCACTTTTATGTATTTTCTTTTAATCAAAATATTTCAAGAAACAAAAATAAATTAATTATAAATATATAAACAGTTATTGTTTACATCAACAAGACTCGCCTTCTTAACAGCACTTAAGGGACATATAAGCCCCAAAAACTAACGATTTCCCGTTCAAAATATTCTAATAAAGTAGCGATAAGTTTTTTTACGGTTATTAAGCTACTAAGGCATTTGACACCTTGGGGCATGACCTTTTACTGGCAAAGCTTCATTATTACGGGTTTTCGGAAAATGTTGTGGAATTGGTTGGCAGTTATTTGTCTAATAGATGCCAGTGTGTAGTTCTCGATGAGGCTCAGTCGGATGCTTTACCGCTTTCTAGAGGTGTACCTCAGGGTTCCATTTTGGGACCACTCTTATTCCTTATTTACACCGCTGATTTGAAAAATAATGTTGTGGATTGCGAACTGCATCAATTTGCCGATGACACGCAAATATATGCAACTTACACTGCTGAAAATGCAGCAGCTGTTTACAATAATATTAATTCTGCTCTTGGGAAAATAAGTATATACTCATTGAATCATGGTCTTCAGTTGAATCTTGGCAAAACTCAAATGATTTGTTTTGGTAGGGTACCCTTAGCAAAGGGATTATCTGTTAAACTGAATGACGAAATAATCCATCCACTAAAAACTGTCAAGAATTTGGGTTTGGCTCTAGATTGTAATTTGAGATTTCGAAATCATGTCAATTCGATTGTGCAGAAAAGTTATACAGCATTGAGGGGATTGTATAGGAATAAAAATATTGTGAGTCAAGCATTGAAACGTAGCCTATGTGACAGTTTAGTTCTTAGCCATGCCAACTATGCTGACATTGTCTATGGACCTTGTCTTGACGTGCAATCCTCTTCCAGAATTCAGAAGATTCAAAATTCATGTGTACGTTTTATTTGTTCTCTGGATAGAGGGGAGCATATCTCACCTTGGCTTAAAGAATTGAAGTGGCTTAATATGTATGAACGCCGTAGACTGCATTTGGCTATATAAGACCTCTTTATATCGACGATCATTTACGTATTCTGCGGTCTCGTTATATAATTCCCTGCCAAGTGCTTTAATAGCTAAGTCCCTCGGTTCATTTAGATCGGGGTTCAGTGATTTATTATTCCATACTGTGAGTTGAGCATACTTTTTGAAACCAGCCAACTATGCCTCTCCTTGGCTCTCATCAACACCAATACATGCCTGTTGTCTTATGTTATTGCATAATGTACTTATAAGTATTAATTGTTTTCTATGTGTGCTCTATGTGTTACACTAATAGTTTTGTTAATGCTTTATATTTTTTATATTTTTTTGTATTTTTCATTGTTTTTTTTGTTATTATATTTATACATTTGATATATTAATTTAAGATAAGGTAGTAGATATTGATATTATTTGTTAGGTTATACTGTAATAGTACTCGGTTAACTAAGCAGTTATTTACTGAACTTCGCCGAGGATTATTAAAATAAAGACATATTATTATTATCATTATTATCTTGTACACTTCGTACTAAAAGTGGTTCTAAAAAGAACAATGTTCGACTGCAAGATCTGCTAGTAAACATTTTCAAGCCTAAAGTTTTACTACATTATTTATTTAAACCAAAAACTCATACAAAATACAAAAAACGAAAGACAATATCAGGAAACAAATAAATAAATGCGGTTACTTGAATTTTTTTACAGCAGAGCTACCACCTAAATCACCAGCGCGAAATTTAAATTCCAGTTAGCCAGCACGGCGCCGAATATGTCCATGGCTGGCAACAATGAATTTAAAAATCGCGCCCTCGATTACGTAACTAAACGATTAATTGGTATGAAATATATAAGGCTTTCACAGTTGCTAAAATGTTTGCTTCAAAGTGTAAAATTATAATTCCAAATTAAATCACTCCAAGTTTCAGGTAGTTGTTAAATGATAAAACGAAAGAATAATACCATTTAAATTATTTTGAAGATGCATTAAATTTGGGTGTCACGTTCACTTATTGAGAGACCGACACTGGTCTATTATTAGTTTTCTAATTAGTTTCTAGGTGATTTTAATTGCTTTTTGTTAGATAATTTTGTTTATCGCTAAAGTGCTTTACACAAACAATTAAATGTTGAGAAACAAATATAAAATAGCTTTATGACTTTACTGATTATTAAATAACAATAGACATAATACAACAATAATAATATTTATTGTTCAAAAAAAATACGCCGTATTATTTAATAATATTAAAATTACCTTTCCAAAAACAGAGCACACTTGATATTTTATTATAATCCCCTTCGAAATACAGAATTTTTAAAAGTTCGCCACATTTAATTAGTTAGGCTTTGGACCCCTTATTGATGATATGCCCTTAATGAAACTCGAAAACATATTTTTTCAGCAAGACGAGCACCGCCTCTGAACGCTGAAGTTATCAGCAAATTTTGCAGCCAATTTCAAGAATAATTGAATAGCTAACCAAGATCCCTTCGAGGCCGCCTGACTTAGTGCCCATGGATCTAGTCCTATTTACCCTATGGATATATTTGCAGAAGAATAAAGGTTCCTTATTTTTCAGTATAATCTAGACAAGAATTAGAAATACTTAACAGTTATGAGAGGGTATCTTTCACCCGCATTGAGTTAATGAATTCCGCGAGAAATGTTCAAAAACTGCCCCGTGTCTGTCCATAACAGAAGACGGTCGATATGTCGAACACCTGTAGCAAAATCTCATGTCTTAGTTTGGTTATATTATATTATTTTCGTTTTAATTAATGCTCACAGCTAATTTTTTTTGCATTACAGCCGGTGCCGTTCAAAGCCTATATACTTATTTAAAGCGGGCGAATTTTTATATACTCTATATCTCGAAGAGGAATCGAGCAAAATATCAAATGTTATATTTTTAGAAAGGTAATTTTCAATTCTTTTCAATAAACTAAAAATATACAGGGTGTCCCATATAAAAATCAAATTTTCTGTTTTACACAAATTAACTATACATTTTTTTTACAAATTAACTATAAATTTCCCATTTTTCAAATACTATTTTACAGTGTCGCAGTACTATTATAGTCGTACCTAGCGGATGAAAAAAAAGTAAAAACTGGTTCTCTTCTCGGCTCATTCATCTCCAAGTTCTTTTTCAGATACTTACTGCAGGCGATTCGTGAACGACATCTGGGTACCGGCACTGCAGCCTCCGTACCCCTGACGGTGACGGTACTTTATTATCGTTGTGGTACTATTAAAGAAGGAGTGAAAGCTTCCAGTGGTCATCGCCGTTCTCTTCCGTTGATCGCGCTCTCATCGCGACGATTGGATCGTTGGGAGAAGATGATTTTGAGAGAAATTTGGGTTTTGGGGTTTGGACGAATTTGAGCCAGAAATACAATATAAACAAAGAATAGATTAGCATTAAAAAGTACACAAGAAGAATCCTACGAATCAATCTGTAAATAACCAAACGGTTTGTTTACTTTTTGCTTGTACAGGGTGGGTCAAATTTGACGCTTTTAAATGGAAACACCCTTTTCTATAGGAGATAAACAAAAACTAATATCGGTGTCTGGAGCTCAATTTTTCTCAAAAACATGATGATGAAAACCGCATATCGATATCTGTTGCCGTTTCGGAGTTATCTATGGGGTATTTTTCAAAAATAGGTATACATATATATGCATTTTTAACAAATCGCTGTAACTTTTTTGCTATGGAAAATTTTGTATTTTTATGAAAACATTTCCAAATCACCTTTTTACGTAGAATTTAAATGTTTAAGTATAATTTTTTTTAAAGTTAATAATTTAAGAATTCAACTAAAGTATCTTGGGTAAGGAGGATTTAATATAATTTATCAGATTTGAAATAAATACTGTCCTAAGGGTAGTTTACTCTTGACTCGAAAAATAACAAACCCCATTAAAACGTACGTCTATGAGGTATCGCATTTCTTACCCTGGGCAAAATGTACGTCTTATAGGCATACAGCCTCCTGCCAAAAATGAAAAAGATCGCTCAACAAACAACCAAGATATTGGCTTGGATCCATCTTAAGTGGGACACCCTGTATATAGAAAACCGAGAGGAAACAAATAAGACCAAAAGCATTTTAAGAGTCGCTGAAATGAAGAACATAAGGACCATAATGGGGAAGACTAGAAGAGACAGAATTAGAAACACTTAGACTAGTCTTTTCTAAAGAGACTTAAATCTTCTTCTATTTCGAAATAAAGATTTAAATAACAAATCATTTTGAAAATGATGTAAATCGAAAAAGACTTGATGAGATTTATTTATTTATTTACAAAAGACTGGGATGCAACAGAAAAAAATCCCCAAAAAGCATCCTCGATACATCATGAATTTCAACCATCAATGATTAAGTTGTCATTTTCTGCGATATTTAAAGAAGTAATTGAGTTTTATTTATAGTTTTTTAATCGACAATAAATTCTACACTCTCTTTTACTACTAATGATATTTTGATCAGAATGCCGGGCAAAGAAAGTGTATTAAAAACGATTAAGCAAGGAGAAAAAGAACGAAAATCGAACGAAAGCATAAACTTTTAACCGCAAACTAAGCGTCAACGAAGTCCGAGCGTTCACAATTAAAAGAGCAAACATTTCACCGCTCCGATTTCATCTTTGACATTGTAGTCCAAGAGCTTTAGCTCAAATAATTCGACAGAACATTAAATAAAATGAGTATCTATTATTTACTACCACATATTATTCGTACATCCCAAGTGGCAAAGGAGTACGAGGAGGAGGAAGACATGATATCCCTAAAGCTGTTTACTGTTTACAGCGAACATTAGAATAAACCTTCCGTCAACTAGACTGCACCAACAAAGGATTAAAAATAGATGGAGAATATAATACACACAGGGTAACATATAATAAATACAAGAGTAAGTGTCAAGTCAGTGTTAAATTATGGAAAGAGTGTGGCTGCCTGGGTAACTAATTTCCAGATATGGCGGCTGGGATATTTGACATGACATAGCAATGACAATGTCAATTTTATTAAATTTATTTCCGTTTCCGGTTTTTAATAGCGGGCTGTTCAGGAGGTTTAAATGAGGGTTAATATACTTTTTACTCTTTCTAGTAGTAAATAATACAACAAAACTACTCAAAAATATTTATTTGAAATTTAGAACAATGTAAATATGCAAATCAACACAATTAAAGAGGATATAAACACATAAACTACTGTATCAATATCAAATATTTAAATAATATCAGAGATACTGTGTCAAAGTGAATTAGTAAAGTAACAGAGCATTGACTTACAGAAACTTGAAGATAAATAAATGTTTTCACAGCTTCACGGGCGTAAGCAGGAAATAGACAACAGGGACCCACACAAAAGCTGGAATCCAAAAAAAAAATATGTAAAATATCATGAATATAGGTACATAAGACTTTTGTGAATTAAATCAAACAGGACTTGAATGAAAATAAAATGAATAAAAATATGATACATATACATCTAATACCGCATTTTATATGTAAAAATAATCTACACACATAGATTTATTGCATTATTGCTATTAAAATACATAATAGGTACCTATGTGGTATGTAATTACGCATTTCTGTTCATCTTGTAGACAATTAATGTAATAGATATGTAATAAATAGTTTAATAATCATAATTTACCTTGTATAACTTGCGTTCAATTGCTCAAAATCACCGATCAGAGTCTTTAAAGTAGGGATACGGAAAAATCCTTGGCAAAAAATATCCCAAGATCATTGGGTCTAAAGCTAAAAAAATATAAAAACAGTTAATATATTTCCTATTTTTACATATAATATGGCCCATACCTATTATTACACGCAGAAACGTCGATTTCATCATTTTCTTCATGTAATTCATATCAAATATACTTTCTTAAAGTGTTAACGGTTTATATCAAAAAACATCTTTGTGCTTATAAATTTCAGCCGAAATATATATACAGGGTTGTTCACCACATACGACACGGAGTATTGTAGCTAAAGGATGAGATTTTTACAAATTGTAAGTTTGGGGTTCGTTGAAGGACTATTAGAGCTACAATTTAAAAATATTTTTACCAGATACAGAGTGTCCCAAATAAATTAAAAATATCAAAGTTGTATTTTTTTAAATGGAACAATCTGTATATTATTACATTTTTAGTTTCTACGATTAAAATAAAGGTAAATTTGATTAAGGTTTATTATACTTAAACCTTACCGTTTTTGAAATATTTTCAATTTTGTGAAATTGCAGTAAAAATTTTAAAGCTTCATTTCTCCAA
>NW_022146926.1:2544364-2566831 GCF_002938485.1 Sitophilus oryzae | reverse complement strand
GATGCGTCCATTGAGTTTTTTTCGGAGTTCGAAGTTGTTCCTGGGTGTAGCAGTGACAGTCCTTCTCGAGGGAAAAGAAGAAAAATTGTTATTTCAATGAAATTGTATGTATATTTATTTACTTATATTAGTCCGGTCGAGCTACCAAAATCCCTGTGTTTTTTGAAGGGCGCCTATGTTTTATGATTCTAAATAATTTTTAAGGTGTTAACGTTGAAATTAAGCGCGGAAGTCATTTCGAAGATTTTGGCGTTTGGTCGCTACATTAAATTATACCAGAAGAAGAAGAAAGATGTAAATAAAAATAAACTGTAAACGGTAAGTAGCTAAACGACCAGTGAGACCTCTACGGATAGAGCTAGTGGAGCTCTATATTCGCCCTATTTAAACTGTGTTTTGAAAACGCAGAGTTTTCGAGATATTTAATTTGAAAATTTTTTTATTATTCGTTATCATTAAAAATGGTCGATTTTCCGGATAATCCCCTTTGAAAAAAATCATTTTTTTTATTTATTAACTTTTTCCGCTTTTCTCACCTGGTACGATTAGAAGACGTTAATGTAAGAATTCTAAATGCAATTTGACCCGCTTTTTTAGGTTATATTGTATTTAAATTGCCGAAAATGAAAAAATCGGTTTTTATTTTTTTCTCATCCTGTATGTACTTTTCTGACAACCTATGGATACTAAAAAAATTAGCTAATCAATATGCATCGATCCACGCCCAAAAATCTTCCAAATCGGAATAAGTAAAAAAAGGTCGATTTTGGCCGGGAAATCTTTTGGAAATTTTCGAAACTCAGTTTGTTTAAATGGGGCGATTATAGGGCTCTACTAGCTCTATCTGTGGATGCCTCATTGGTCGTTTAGCTACTTACCGTTTTCGAGATATTTGCGTTTTTCGATATTGGCAAAATGTCAACTTAAATCGTTTTCTACGAGTCCTTATGAAATTCTAACGAGAAATAGACCATGGAAGGGCGCCATCAGTCGTGCTAAATGGTTTCTTAGAATTGAAGGGTACGGTAGATATTCAAAAAAAAAGTTGAAAAAAGCAAAATTTAAAAAAAATCCCTGTCAAAATCGTGCTTTTTTCACTTACTCCGATTTGAAATTTTTTGGGCGTGGATCGATGCAGATAGATTAGTTAAATTTTTTAGTATCCACAGTTTGTCAAAAAAGCACATAGAGGGTAAGAAAAAAAAATTAAAACCGATTTTTTAATTTTCGCCAATTTTTTTAAAATACAACATAACCTAAAAAGGGGGTCATATTCAGAGAAATAGAAGGGATAGAGAATGAGCGTCAACATGCGCAGAAGGTCTAATCAAGTTGGGCGCCATATTCCAGATCTTTGTGTCATTTTGTATATAGGTGGTAATCTATAAGTAATCAAATATCAATTTGCTGTTTTCAACCATACGGGGGGCAATTTAAATTTAGTGAAATTCTATCATTTATTATGGTTAGTTAACATTAATATGATTTATTTAATTATCAGTTTCTTGGCGAATCCACAAAATTCTTCATAGGGCTATGCGATACTGAGGCAGTATCGATATTTTATTATCGGTTGTAGTAACATTAATATGATTTATTTAATTATCAGTTTCAAAACTGCGTACAATATTGGTATATAATACACTAAATATACGAATATTCTGACAAAAGACGCTACGGACAGATGACCTTTTCGTCGTAAAACACTCGAAATGATATTAAATAAGTATTTACAATATTTCATGTTTACTTGTACTGAATTACGCGTTTCAATTTAAAATTTTTGCAAATTTGGTAAAAATTGTTCTAAACAACTTTTTGTTCAAGTTGTATATTCATAAAAAACATTTGGTTCATAATTATTTTTGATGATTACCTACCTTGTATTTTTAATATAAACCTAGAAAAAATATGTTTTTGTTTTATTTTTTTTATTCGTCCCTTCAAATTATGTTTCAAAAACTGTTACATAACATGTCCTCTAACAAATATTTTCATAATACATAAACATCATTGATTTTATTAAGGGTATTATTATTAGTATTTATCCTGGTTTTTGTCGACAATAAAAACTCAATCTTGTAATAGAACATCAATTTTATATTTCGTAAAATTATTTTGATACAAATTCGATTTGTCAAAATTCAAGTCATTAATATATTGATAAACAACCCAAATTATTCCTAAATATTTTATTATAAACAAAAACTGTTACCGGTAAGTTTGTAAAACACATTATGGTTTGTCGTAATACTAGAAAAAATCATTTATTTTTTGCACAAAAGAAGCTTGTCGATCCTTATTTGTCCATAACAAAATTCTGTATGTACATATACCTAATTTATTATTAAGAAAATTAGATTATATGATCTCAGAATTTTAAGAAATTTTTTTTTAAGATAAAATAGTTTCTTCTCAACTGTAATATTGTCAACTTTGGCCTGTATTTTATCTATTTAAAAACATGGGATTGACAATCCCCTTACTAAAATACATACTGGAAGGTACCGATTAAGTTTCATTGCATCAAATACCTTTACTATAAATCCTGGCTCACAACTCACAATTTAAGGCCATTGCAAAATGCTTTTGAACTTCATCATAGATTTTACAAGAATAAAAGTGTAATATTGAAACAAAGTAACACTGTAAGCTTCATGACTAATAGTCTCATTTTTAACACTCTTTAAATATCATCTCGTTAACAATTATGAATATTATATGATTTTTCTCAGTGATTTGTGGCACAGATACAAATTAATATATGCCCCATAACAGTTTTTAAATAAGAAACTTCTGCCTACAGATTTAATTTTCTTATTGGCATAATACCCTTTCTTCCTATATAAATCTTGCCATTTTTTTTCCGTCCAATGTTCCTTGTTTTTATAGTTGTAGGAATACTAAAAATGTTGACTATAGAATTTGATACTATGTTTGAAAAAGCCTTCATACCTGTAACTGTGCATAAATCTAATTTCTTTATTCCTCCTCTCGACACTCTGAACACTGCTGCTGCTAATGTTAGAAATATTTAGCACAAAACTACAACTACCTACAACAAACTTTTACAATAAAAATGTTAAATTTTCGCTGTTCGAGTTCAGCTATATTTTTCAAGGTATTCAATTCGCCACATTATTATTCTATGGCTTTCCATGTTGCAGCACGCTTATTAATAATTTTTAAATTATTAATATGTATATAATTACAAATCTAATTTCCAGGATTTCTTAAACCTTCGCCGTAATGTGCTTTCTGAACAGGGTTTTTAAGCTCGGAGAGTTTTTAATTATTTCTATGGCGGGAACTTTATGTTTCTTTTCCTCCAAAAATCTTCTTGTCAAGTAAGGACCAATCTTATTTGACATATTTTCGATTACCCTTGAACTGATTGCTTTCATGGACACTATAAGAGTGCACTGTTTTAGTAGAAGCACGAACATTGATTCAAGTATCTTCTTCCTCCACACGTAATAAAAACAACAATCCTTTTGAATATAATATTACAATAAATATCATATACAACAAGCCTTTTTGAATTAGTGTTTAGAATAATTGAGATAATAATAAATTTTAACTAGATAACAACACAAACGAAAAAAAAAAACAAACAGATGTCAATTAAAGAGGGGAAGTGACAGCGAGATATCTCGGAAACTGTGCGTTTTCGCAATTGTAAATACTTTATAGACGCTCTAAAGCACTTTCATTCCTGTGTTACGTATTTATCTATAATAAATTGCAATTGGCTACTCCCGTGTGGTCGCCAGGATATAATGTGCATGTTGAACCAATTGAGAGGGTACAAAAGTAAAATCAAAAATTATTTACAGATTAATTTTAAAGTAGCCTTTAATGAGGGTTTAGAAAAAGATTATTATAAATGATAAATTATTAAGGTCCTTTCAGTTACCTCAGTTTCTCTCAATGTAGTATGATGCAAACCATAAGGTATACGTTAAATTTAATGTATTAATCACGGCTCAGCAAACCCAAGGAAATTATAACAATTGTAAGTTAACAAAAACTATTATTTATCATTTTAAACGATACAATTGTATTGCTTATTTTTTTTTTGAGGAGGGAAAAATCTTCCATAAGACACCCCGAAAGGGTAGTGCCGGATTCCTACCGGCTAAAAAAACCCTCCTCTACGCTGCCACAGAACCGCATTGGAATCCGCTTTCGCTTTTCTTCAATCCGGCCGTTGTCCTTAATCTTCTTCTATCAAACTTTTGGTATCATTTGGACTCCTTCTTTTATTTCCCATAATATGTCTTATAATCATTGTAACTTTGTCCCAGGCATTTTCTCCCCCAAATCAACTAAGCTATTTGCTACATTTCATAAAAAATCAATTTTTTTTTGAAGGGGTACTTATACATCCAGAAAATCGAAATCTTTCAAATTAAATATCTCTATGAAACTTTTTTGTATCTTGCAAATATTGACCTCTAATTTGATCCCATCTAAGGCATTCAAATGAAAGTATGTTCTGCGTCATCTTCGGCATGACAATATACACTGAGGTGTGGTCTTTTTTTTTCGAACAAACAGATGGCTTTACCAAAGCACCCATGACCGACAACGCTTGCGTTATGTAGTAGTCTACTTCTCCGTAGCCTCTAGTCAATGTTCGGGATAAGTTTATATGTCCATCTGCCATGTTTTCCATTTTCCCATTTATTTTGCCACTCAGTAATCGTTTTACTTCGAACTTCTTGCCTTGGCAACCCGCAGTAAGTTGCATGTCTTTCTTTTATTAGAAGCTCTATTGGAGGAATTCCAGCTACAACGCAAGCACCTTCACCAGGTATTGTTCTGTATGCACAGCAAACTCTGATGCATATTGTTCTCTGCACTCTTGTATTGCTTAATATGCGTCAGACCGCGTGCATGTAGTTGACATTATGATCACCGTCTACAGAATGCTATTTATAATGAATGTTTGTGAATACTTTACTTCTAATTCGGTTTTTGAAATTATGAATAGATTAGTAAGTTTTGCAGTTGTAAAAACAATGATTTCTCTGCTTTAACTACCATTGATTTATGAATTCAAATGACTGATGTAAAATTATTTTTCTTTTATGATGCATTCAAATAAAGTTTACGCGGTTTCGCTTATACGAGGATTTATTAATTCCATATTAGATTAGAAAAATGTATGTGACACAATGTAGAATGAGTGGAAGGGGGGGGGGTAATGGTGATTAACTGGCGGTGGCTAAAGATGTATTATGTCCCCCTTTCTTGAGTTATAATCATCATACAGTCTATAACTTATCATACAAGGAAGATCCTGTTGTAGGGGGGACAGGGTATTTCCCATCCTTCTCTGCCAACAACTGTTCATCCTCCGGGGAGTGGACATCTAGGAAAGTATACACCCTTCCACGGTTGGGGTTTACCCTTCCGTGCCCTTCACAGTCGAGGAGCTTCTCTCAAGCTCAGGTACCCTTGAAGTGGGCCTGTCTCCATTTTCTCCACCTCTTTAACTTTGTCTCTCCTTAGACCTGATACCGGTGTAGTCCCGGATCTATAACAGAGGATATCTCTCTTTACCTCTTTGAATAAGAAGACTAAGGAAGGAGCATATCAAAAATCTTAGGTCCACCGCGATGGGACTCAAATATGGTCGACTTAAATTCCGGCTTATCAGTGCCGTTCTAATTTTATTTAAAAAATGTAAAACTATGATGTAGGGTAGACGTGGGGTAGACTCAATAATTTTTTTTTATTTTACGTTGTGAATAAATGTTGGTAGTTATTAAAATTGTTATAAAAACATATTAAAATAAAAATATATAAGTTTTAATAATTATTTATTAATTTTAAAATTTAAAACATCCGATACGCTACTGAAGCAGGTAAGTCAAATTGACGTATCTAAATTCTTTGACATCTAATCTTTGACAAGTAGTAAATAAAAGCAAAAATGCAAGAAAAAATATATAATTAGTTAATTTAAGTGAATTTCATAAATGATCGGTTTACTACACGTATGTATATTATAATATAGTCACTTACTAGCGAAAAGTTGTTCCATTATTTCACTCGATTTTTGCCGAGATCTACCGCACGCTACACAAACAACTATTTTAGAGTCTTTTTCGATAAATCGCGATAGTGTCACTGTTAATTAAGTTCTGCCACAATTTCCATCTAGATTTACTACCTTTATACAACTATCAGTAGTAGAATAAATAATAAATAACATAAAATAAGCTCCGTAAAGACTGACAAATCCACAATATTTCAAATCAAATTCAAATGTGTCAAATGAATCGTCAAACAGAACTGTCAAGGATCCCCACCCTAGAGTCCTTTTTCCGCCCACCATGCATGAATACATGGATAGCATTATGCTCTTTCCTTAGTCTTCTTATTCAAAGCTTTCCCTATTGCCTTCCCGGGTTTGAGGTCAATTCCTATTGTGAGGAGCTGACCATGGCCCTCATCCCTTGAGTTGATTACTCGCTAACTCGCTGTCTTTACATTGGAGTTCGGGCAAATCTGGTTATACACCGCTAAGGTTAGTCGGTCCACTTACCCACTACAGACCTCCAGAAAGACGAGAATACAATGGGTGCCCCAAGGTTGAGGCTAGTCTTCTGTCTAGCCACGCATCACTTTGACCTGCTCCCGCCATAATAAGATTTAGGTTTTTGGTGAGGTTGTCTCCTCTTGGTCTTGGTGGTTAAGCTAAGACCCCCGCACATGATGACTCCCGGTGATACATGATCACAGACAGTAGAGGGTGCCTGGTATGACGGACAGGGTAGTCCCATCCGGCATCGTTATACGTCTTGGTACAATTCCCTGGCCACGACACTACAGCCAGCGACAAGACACTGAGATGCTAGTGTATTTTCACTTATTGAAGACTCATCCAGTATACACATAACCAAATTTATATGGAATCACTCTTTATTTCTAACTAAACTTTTTGCAAGGAACAAAATTGATATACAACTTTAAGATAAGGATTTTTGTTGTGAATAAACATGATAATATAATCAGGAATAAGCTACTGGCTGCGATTTATTTTCTCGTGAATTTTGTGTTTAGTAGTAAAATCACGATTGTCCGGTAATTTTCATTCGATCCAAAAAAAATTAATCAAAAAATGCCTTATGCTGGATTAACTGATGTACAGAGGGGAAGAATTGTTCCTCTCATGGGGAACAAGGAATGTCCCAAAAAGGACGTAGCAGAGATAGTCGTCCAAGAGTCACAACTGAAACTGAACAAGACTGCTTTGTGTGCCAAATTGCTAGAAAAAATGCCAATGTTTCTAATCCAGAGCTACAAAGACAACTTCTGGCAGCTACATGTGTGAACGTTTCAGTTGAAATCATAAGAAAAAGGCTTCGTGCTCGAGGGTTGTACATGTACAGTAGGAGAGAGTTAAGCGGCCCATACATTATCAAACAAATTGCGCAACAAAGCGATGCGCAATTTGTTGCGTTGAAGTTGTTGCGTTGCACAACTGATTCAGCGGCCCATACATTATCAAACAAGTTGCGCAACAAAGCGATTCGCAACTTTGCGTTGCACAATTGCATCACCCATGCACTTGGTAAAATTGTGATAAAACTTTTTATTGAAAGTTGTGCATTGTTCGAGAAACAATCATGTCCTCAATTGCCATTGCGTCCATTATTATCGTATATATGATATGATATGAGATGATGTCGATGATACCAATAAACGAAAAAGACAACAAAGAATTTGGATGAAAGAACTAAAAGAACTAAAATATTGCTCAACGAAGCGCAACACACACAAACAATCCTGTTGCACAAAAGGATTCAAACATTCTTGAAACTTATCAAACAATTGCGCAACGCATCAAACATTACCATACATTGGCAACTCGTTGTGTTGCGCAATTTGTTAATGTATCTGTGGGCCGCTTTACGGATCCCATAGTTATCTCGGCAAAATAAAATTGACCGGCTCAATTGGTGCCTTCAACATCAAAACTGGACAATTGAGAATTGGCAAAATGTTCTTTTTTCTTTGGCGAGGACTGAGTTTTATTCATAAACACAAAATGTTCATACGTCTCAGAAATTTAGAAAAATAATAGATGATTTCATATGTTTGGTTCTATGTATTTTATGTAACATATACGCAGCGTTTTCACAGAACGCAACCTCCGCGTAAAACGAATGAATCCTGTACTTGAAAATAATAAAAATATAACAGGAGCTAAAAATTATCCCAAAAGAGTCTTATTCTAAAAATTAAAATTGTTAGTTTTTCCACACATCTGTGTAAGGTAAATTTAAACTAACCGTTCTTGCCAATTCATTAAGTTAAAAATTATATTAATTCATTGATAAAATATATCGGTTTGTAATATAAGCTTGCTTAAACAGAATATGTCGATTATTGATGGTTTATTATTTTCAATAATTTTCGGTTAATAACAAAATAATTTTCAGTAAATATATTACTAAAATATTGATAACGGTGTAATCTACTGCATGTAATTGATATTTGTTTGTAACCGCCCCAAAACACAATTTAGATATTCCACATTCAATATTGACAAGTTGATATAGTTATTGTAGGAGGAAGATAATAATGTTAACGATTTTAATGTAGGACGGCGGCTTATTGAACATATTATTGAATTTTATAATATGTGTTTTTCATTATTTTCATTTAATAACATTATAATTTTATATGAGAAAACAGAAAAATCTGTAAAACTATTTTATCCACGATTATACAGAGAATTTTTATTCATTCGTATGAAGCGTTTAAGGTGATATTTTTTCTACCAGTGGGATAAAATGATATGTAAATCTACCAGGTACCTTGTGAATGCGGTGAGTCGTATAGTGGAGAGACAAACATCCTTTAAATGTACAGGGTGGGTCAAATTCGACGCTTTTAAATGGAAACATCCTTTTCTATAGGAAATAGACGAAAACTAATATCGGGTCTGGAGCTCAATTTTCATCAAAAACATGATGGTGAAAACCGCACATCAATATCTGTTACCGTTTCGGAGTTACGGGGTGTTTTTCAAAAATGTGCATTTTTAACAAATCGCTCTAACTTTTTTGCTATGGAAAATTTTGTATTTCTATGAAAACATTTCCAAAGCATCTTTTTACGTAGAATTTAATGGTTTCAGTATAATTTTTTTTAAAATTAATAATTTAAGAGTTATCAACAGAAAAATTGATTTTTTATTTGGGACACCCTCTATATTTTTAATTAACTGAATAGAATTTAAAATTACCTTTCCAAAAATATAGCACACTTGATATTTTGTTGTAATCCCCTTCGAAATACAGAATTTTTAAAAGTTCGCCACTTTTAACTAGTAGGCTTTGGACCCCTCATTGATGATATGCCCTTAATGGAACTCGAAAACATGTTTTTTCAGAAAGACGACGCACCGCCTCTGGACGCTGAAGTTATCAGCAAATTTTTGCAGCCAATTTCAAGAATAATTGGATAGCTAACCAAGATCCCAGCCGTTGGCCGTCGAGGCCAATGCTTGACTTAGTGCCCATGGATCTAATTCTATGGATATATTT
Organism: Sitophilus oryzae; assembly: GCF_002938485.1. NCBI lineage: Eukaryota > Metazoa > Arthropoda > Insecta > Coleoptera > Curculionidae > Sitophilus > Sitophilus oryzae. Next base: position 2,557,265 of record NW_022146926.1, on the reverse strand, counting down.
GCGGAAGAATAAAGGTTCCTTATTTTTCCGTATAATCTAGACAAGAATTAGAAATACTTAGCAGTTATGAGAGGGTATCTTTCACCCCTACTGAGTTAATGAATTCCGCGAGAAATGTTCAAAAACTGTCCCGTCTGTCCATAACAGAAGACTGTCGAACACCTGTAGCAAATCTCATGTCTTGGTTTGCTATTTATTGTTATTGTTATTAGATATAGTTTAAATGTGTTGATGGTGGTTAAATATATTTTAAATTGTTACAAAATTCTGCATCTCTCATGGCAAATATTATTTTCGTTTTAATTGATGCTCACAGCTAGAATTTTTTTGCATTACAGCCGGTGCCGTTCAAAGCCTATAATACTGATTTAAAGCGGGCGAATTTTATATACTCTATATCTCGAAGAGGAATCGAGCAAAATATCAAGTGTGTTATATTTTTGGAAAGGTAATTTTAAATTATTTTCAATAAATTAAAAATATACAGGGTGTCCCATATAAAAAATTAAATTTTCTGTTGATAATTCTTAAATTATTAATTTTAAAAAAATTATACTTAAACCATTAAATTCTACGTAAAAAGGTGCTTTGGAAATGTTTTCATAAAAATACAACATTTTCCATAGCAAAAAAGTTACAGCGATTTGTTAAAAATGCATATTTTTGAAAAACACCCCGTAACTCCGAAACGGTAACAGATATCGATATGCGGTTTTTCACCATCATGTTTTGACAAAATTGAGCTCAGACACCGATATTGGTTTTGTCTATCTGCTAGATTGTTTCATTAAAAACGTCAGTGTTCCCACCAACCTGTTTAACAAACCTAACAAACATATACGTGTTTAATGTTTATTCTGAGGCGATTTTTCGGGAAGCTTTGTCTTCAACAGATTGCGGTATTAAAGTCAACGGCGATTGCGAACAACATTAGATTTGCCGATGATACAGTTCTTATTGCCGACTTTGATACTCGGCTCCAGAGTTTAGTGGAGCGACTTGAAGGCTCCTGTAAGAAATACGGGATGAAAATCAATTCCTCTAAAACCAAAGTTATGGTATTTGGAAAAAAACAAAATGTACTAATTCCTATTAAAATAGAGGGCAATACCTTAGAACAGGTCTAGAAGTTCAAATATTTGGGGTCCTGGATAGTTAACACCTTGAACAACGACGTGGAAATAAAAACCAGAATGGAACAAGCGAGAAATTCATTTTTAAAAATGAAGAACGTTTTCTAGAACCCTAGATTGGACCTTGAGTTGAGAACTAGGCTCGTCAAGTGTTCTGTTTGGTCAATCCTATTATACGGAGCAGAAACATGATATTGAAAGTTCAAGAGATGAATCGCCACGAAACATGGATATATCGAAGAATGCTTAAAATTCCATGAACAGCCCATATCACAAATACTGAAGTTTACAACAGAATAGGCAGAGAAAGATAATTGCTCAATATAATAAAAATAAGAAAAACATCATACTTAAGGTATATATTGAGAAATGAAAAATACCACGTCTTACAGTTAATAGTTAAGGGTAAAATTGTAGGAAAAAAAGGTCTCGGCAGGAAAAAACTATCTTGGTTAAGAAACATCAGAAATTGGACTTTTGAAGAACTCATAAGGAAAGCCGAGAATCGTGAAGATTTTGCCAATGTGATGCCAACCTCCAGGAAAGAGACGGCACATAAAGAAGAAGAAGAACAAACATACGCACAGAGATGAAACAATGTCTCATGTCATTGCAGAACATGTGTGGTCCAAACAACACAACATAAACTGTTCACAGGAAACCTCATTGAAAAAAAAATGTAAAAAAATAAGGAAGCCGTTTTATAAAAAAAAACAATAATAACGTCTTTAGCGATCCCAGTATGGAAATCTCCACGATATGGCAACCACTTATAAAATGCACTAACGCGGGTATTCTCAGTAGACAACCAAACTTCTGATCAACCTTCTGCTTGACCGCACTTAACTTTTTCACGGGTGAATGTATTAATGCCCAGTATATAATCTTAGTTTAGATGTAGCTATCTAGATTAATTTACACTTGATAAAAGCCTCACAAAAGTACAGCGATTAGCAGCTCTAGGTACAACTGGAGCAAGGAACGACACAGCGCAAGCTGCGCTAGAAGTAATTCTGGACTTGCAATCAATCGACTGGCTCGTGAAGGATCTGGCCGCTAAGGGTGCCCTAAGATTAAGGGAATCCAATCTGTGGAACCGGACCAACTACGGTCACTCGAGGATATTGCCAGTGATAGGAAAAATCATGGTGAACACGAGTCCACATCTGCTAGACTAGATTCGCATCCCGACAAGAGAAGAATGGGAAAGCAACCGAGTAATGAACACTCACGAGATAGCAGTCTACACAGATGCTTCCGCAAATTCAGGGGGCACAGGTATAGGCATCTTCTCAGAGAAACTAGACATCCGACGATCTTTGAGGCTATCGGATAGCTATAATGTTAAGCAGAGGTTTACGCCATAAGGAAGCGGCCAGTTATACCAGGAAAATCGCTGATAGACCAATAAGGAGCTCTCGTGATATAGTCTCACAGCTTAGAATTTTGTGAACATAGTGGAGGCGGGTTTCTGCTTTCCGGCAACCAGCGCCGTCTCTAGGGACCTATTCTTGACCACTCACCAAATATCAATCACAGCTCGCATCTCCGAAAAAGCCATATAACAATACACAGATGCGTAACTTTGCGTATACATCACGTGTATTGTATATAATATTTCAGAATGCAACGATAGATAATTAGAGAAATTTACCTGATTAACTAACCTAACCTAACCTAACCATATTCAAACGCCGCGCCGCGCCGCACATAGGGGTATTTGGTCTATAAACCTGGCCAAAAGTGAAATATTTGTATTTTCATTTTTTATCTTAACTGAATACAAATCTATAAATACTAAATGTAAGCGCGTTTATTAGCTTTTTTTAAGTCGTAAGTTGACTATCAAATAAATAATATATTTCAATTATAAGTATGAATTATCTTGAGTGTATTCTGAATATTTCTAAGATTATAAAATAATGGAATTGTTTGTAGTGCTTTTTTTGCAAATTGTTTATAATAACTGTCATGATGGATACAGAGCCAGCTGGCAAGTCCTGTTTTATGCCATATTTTTTTATTTTGAAACGTTTCCTTTTGAAACGTTTCCTATTTCTTTATAATGTTTTATATTTAAAAAATCAGAGTCATAAGGTGTAAGACTATTCGGCAATATTCCGCATGGAAATTAGTATCCGTTCAATGCTTAAAGTCTCCAGCTTTGGAATATGTACAAAAAATCTTGCCAATATTTGCCACTGCCAAAAAAAACATTGATTTAAATAGATTCTTAAAGGAAATAGTCTTTACCTTTAACACCCATCCTCGCTCAAATATCGTCTATAATATACAAAGTACTTTCTTGTTCTAGCATGTCCTCGTCCAATTGCTTGGTTTTGCACAGAACGACCCTATTTGATCGGTGGAAAGGATTTCAGAGTAAAGGAAAAAATATTGTGCAGGAAAAACAAAATGGGGTTCCATATTAGCACCCTCTCCTCTAATAATTAATATTACTAGCAAAAAAAATCATAAAACATAATTTTGGCCAACTTTTAGTTCTTAATACCCTCTACGCGCCTGCAAAAGCAGAAATAAATAAATTTTCGTTCCGGTAAAAGCGAGAACGCCGATGAACGCTGGTTGACGGCGCCTACCTGCTTTCACTGTGAACTAGCCGATTTGATAACTCGCTTTAATTTTTCAAGATTATAAGCGCGAGGCGGCGCAGCGCTACTATGTACCCATATACAGGGTGTCTCAGAAATAAGTGCAAGTATTTTAACTTAACTGGTAGTAGTTCAACCCCAGAAACACGCCTATGAGGATTTTTTCGCGAATTTTTTTTTTAAATCGGAATTTTTTGAAAACATTTTTGGAATTTTTTTTTAGTTTTTATTTAAAAAAAAATAATTTCTTGTTAATATGGCAACATAGGTAGTAGATTAAATTTACAAGAAAGAAAATCCAGAAAAGATCCAGTGGTTCCCAAACAAAATCTCGAAGTATTGGAAAGAATGTAGCGGGACCAAGAACTTATTGACTACAATAAAACGACGGAAAGCAGCATGGCTGGTTTAACGCTGATCCGTTGAGGAAAAGATTGAAGGACGACGGGCATCGGGCGTAAACTTCTGTTTTCCTGGGTTGCGGAATTTGCGCCAGTGGTTTAATATAGGGAGAGGCCAGTGCAATTATCCGTTTGGCTCAAGACAGGAGAATTCAATTGATGATCGCCAACCTCCACGATGAGGAGAAGGCACATTAAGAAGGTTCTCAAAGGGTAAAAATCATTTTTTTGGGAATTTTCAAAGTAAAATAACTCCGTTATTTTGGACTTATTTGAAAACGATAAAGAGAAAATATGTTTCTTTTATCGAGATCTACCACCCTTTAAAATACTTGCACTTATTTCTGGGATACCCTGTTTATAACAATACACGTGATGCGTATACGCAAAGTTGCGAACGATGTCAAGAATAGGTACCCAGATTGGCGCTGGCTACCAGTAAGCGGCAAACCTGCTTGCACTGTGTTCGCACACTTAGGCGCTTTAAGAAGCATCACCATGCAATTAGTGAGATCAAAAACTGTGATGGATTGCCGAGAAGCACTGTCCTGGCTGCGTCAATACGTTGCTACTCTGTGGTGTGTGCCAGGCCAATGTGGTATGCCAATGTGGTGGGCAACCAGGAAGCAGGCAGTCTCGCCAAAGAGGGGGCCAGGGGAGAGGCCGTAACAGATGACCCACCATTTGTGACGATCAACACCATAGAGTTATCAATACACTGAAGGAAGCTATAGCAACTACCATCAAGACCAAGCTGCAAGAGACGTGGCAAAACCGTGAGGACTGCGCTACAGCTCGAAGACTGTGGTCAGTGGTAGATAGCAAAAAGACACAACAACTACTAGAGCACAAAAAACCTACTAGTCACTGGAAACTGCCCCCTGAAACCATAGAGCACCTGCTGTGCCACTGTCTGGCACTGGAATACCGACGCGACGCTTTAAAACTTTAGGGCAAAGTTTTTATGGTTGGATTAGAAGAAGCCAACATCAGCGACATCGGGAACTTTGCAAAGAGCTGGAAGTGCTTTAACGCAAAGAAAGAATGAGAGGAAGGTTTAGTACACTAATAAGAGGGGTATCGCAATAGGCCCAAGGCCTCTGAGTGAGGGATCAAACTTTATCCCAAACCCCAGCAGCTAACGTAACTTAACACACTTGATAACGGTCAGTGAGATATTTGATCGAAAAGTTGTGAAGTTAAAATAAATAAAGGCAATTGAAGTTCATTTTTTTAGTGTCAATCCGTGTTTTATTTTGAGGATAATTAAATTATTATTATTTTGATTTAACACTTAAACAGATTTACAATCCGAAAATAAGGTTCAAAACTGAACGTTGTGTTATTCTGATAACTCACGCACATTTTTATATTGCTAAATTTAAAATTCTAGCGCTAAAATTAGTCTGGACCGCGACCTAGTCTAACCGGATATTGCGACGACCTTGAAGATTAGTGATGTTGTTCGAAATTAATTATCTAAAGGTCCCCATACACTTCGGTTATTTTACACGATTTCAGCCCAGCGAGTAGGACTGTTTTGGTCAGTTACAAAAACACTCACAAAAACGTAACATAAACTCAGTTATGTGAGCGATTGGCCTAGTTTTACCTGTTCGTTAAATATCTGTCTTCGCTAGATATTTTTACCAAAACCACGCAGTTTTATTTTAAGCCAGTGTAGTTGCGCGAACAGTCCTTTATATATTTTTTTTTTTGTAGAGAATTTTCTTTTTACTTTTAAATTAACGCCACCACTTTTAACGAAATTATTTCTCGAATATTAATTCTGTGCTATAGTTCTTACAGAGTATAACAAATCAAGGAGTAGCGTCACTTCGGTTCCGAAATTTACAAGCGCATGCGCGAAATAGACAGGATCAACGTCAACATAGGATACGAATCAGCCGGCCGAATTTAGTCAGGTAGCAAAGGCAATAAAACATGATATTGACATTTGAGTGCGAAACGTGTTAATTGTTGTTTGCTGTGTTTTTAATAATTATTATTAATAATGCCAGGAACGTGTTGTGCGTATCGCCCTTGTAAGACCAGGAGATAAGAAATCCATGTTTTCATTTCGCAAAGACTATGATCGTAAGTACATTTAACCATGTATTATAAAGTGTTCTATGAGTCCACTTCAAGTTTCTTACAGTGTATTCGACATAGTTCACGTTTTGAGCAGTGTATTAGGGTACGAACATAGTGGAGGCAGGTTTCTGCTTTCCGGCAACCAGCGCCGTCTCTGGGGACCTATTCTTGACCACGTATCGCTCACATCTCGCATCTCCATCTCGCATCTCCGAAAAAGCCATATAACAATACACGTGATGCGTAACTTTGCGTATATGCCGTGTATTGTTATATGGCTTTTTCGGAGATGCGAGCAGGGTTCGGAAGTAGTTAATTAAAGGGGTACCTGATGTAACTAACTAACCTAACCTAACCATATCAAACGCCGCTCCCGCCGCGCCGGCCCCGCACATAGGGGTATTTGGTCTATAAACCTGGCCAAAGAAAGTGAAATATTTTTATTTTCATTTTTATCTTAACTGAATACAAATCTATAAATACTAAACGTAAGCGCGTTTATTAGCTTTTTTAAGTCGTAAGTTGACTATCAATAAATAATATATTTCAATTATAAGTATGAATTATCTTGAGTGTATTCTGAAAATTTCTAAGATTATAAATAGTGGAATTGTTTGTAGTACTTTTTTACAAATTGTTTATAATAACTGTCATGATAGATACAGAGCCAGCTGGCAAGTCCTGTTTATGCCATATTTTTATTTTGAAACGTTTCCTTCTATTCTATTTCTTTAATCTTATATTTCAGAAATCAGAGGCATTTTATAAGGTGTAAGACTATTCGGCAATATTCCGCATGGAAATTAGTATCCGTTCAGTGCTTAGTCTCAGCTTTGGAATATGTACAAAAATCTTGCCAATGTTTGCCACTGCCAAAAAACATTGATTTAAATAGATTCTTAAACGAAATAGTCTTTACCCTATAACACCTATCCTCGCTCAAATATCGTCTATAATATACAAATTACTTTCTTGTTCTAGCATCCTCATCCAATTGCTTGGTTTTGCACAGAATGTACCCTCTCCTCTAATAATTTGATCGGTGGAAAAGGTTTCAGAGTAGAGGAAAAAATATTGTGTAGGAAAAACAAAATAGGGTTCCATATTAGCACCCTCTCCTCTAATAATTAATATTACTAGCAAAGCAAAAAAATCATAAAACATAATTTTGGCCAACTTTTAGTTCTTAATACCCTCTGTGCGCCGTCAGCTTACCAAAAATAAATAAATTTTCGTTCCGGTAAAAGCGAGAACCCGATGAACGCTGGTTGACGGCTCCTACCTGCTTTCACTGTGAACTAGCCGTTTTGATAACACGCTTTAATTTTTCAAGGTTATAAGCGCGAGGCGGCACTGACACCGGCATACGATGGCCTACCCATATACAGGGTGTCCCAGAAATAAAGTGCAAGTATTTTAACTTAACTGTTAGTATAGTTCAACCCCAAAACACGCCTATGAGGGTTTTTCTAAATATTTTTTGAAAATGAAAAAAAAAATTTTTGAAAATATTTTTGGAATTTTTTTGCAATTTTTTAGTTTTTATCTCGTTTTTATTTAAAAAATAATTTCTTGATAATATGGCAACATAGGTAGTAGATTAAATTTTTTTTAAAAGATCAGTGGTTCTCAAACAAGTGAAGTATTTTTAAAGAATATGTAGGACCAAGAACTATTGACTACAATAAAACGACGGAAAGCAGCATATTTTGGTGTATTTTTGAAATAACAAATATAGTTTCCTACAGCTGATCGTTGAGGAATGATTGAAGGACGACGAGGCATCGGGCGTAAGCGGTTTTCCTGGTTGCGGAATGCCAGTGGTTTAATATAGGAGGGGCAAGTGCAATTATCCGTTTGGCTCCAGACAGGGAGGAATTCCAAATGATGGTCGCCAACCTCCGATGAGGAGAAGGCACATGAAGAAGGTTCTCAAAATTTGAGCAAAAATCATTTTTTAGGAAATTTTCAAAATAAAATAACTCCGTTATTTTATTGAAAAACGATAAAGAGAGAAAATATGTTTCTAACATCGAGATCTACCACCCTTTAAAATACTTGCACTTATTTCTGGGATACCTATTTATAACAGCTACGTGATGCGTATACGCAAAGTTGCGAACGATGTCAAGAATAGGTACCCAGATTGGCGCTGGTTACCAGTAAGCGGCAAACCTGCTTGCACTGTGTTCGCACACTTAGTCAGAACCTTCAAAGCCGGCGGCTAAAATTGGAACATCAATCATCAAATGTTCCGACGCTTACTGTCGCTACTCGTTGATTTGTTATACTCTGGTTCTTATCTACGGCTCGGATAAAATGAAGTGTTAAAAATGAGACAGTGGGTGGAGGTTGCTTGTCCGTGCTTTTTATCTGCGCGGTTTTAACAGTACGACTAAAACCGAGCGAAATAACCGTGTATGGAGGCCTTTAAAAGTGGACGTTATATGGTTTTATTTTTTTGACATGTATTTTGAACAACATATTATTCACAACAGAATTTGTTGATGCATTTCCTAGTAAGTTTGTTTTTAATTGGATTAAAAAAATACTTCTCCGTACAAATTTTTCTCTTTCAATGATTATGCAACGATTTGATTGATTTATTCAGTTTAGCTAAAGCAAATGGATTTTACATGTATATCCTTTAGTTCACGTGACTTTAATCAGTTTGACCGAGACAGGTTAAATTGGAACTTTACAAAATAGCTTTATGTTATTGATGTGCTTTTTAAATAATAAATTAGTAAAGAGGTTTAACAATAAGATACAAAGATTCTTATACTAATCTTTGTTGATCTTTTTTTATTTTGTTTTCTTATGTAGATTTGTATTTTTTTCCTTATTGGTGACTTGTCTTTTACAAAATAAAATATTATTCTATTATTATTAATACATAGTGATTTTTTGTCCCACCTTGATATACAGTGTTAAATTTTATTTTGTCCCAGATTTAGCAGACTACAACTTTTTTATTTTCGGAATTACTGTAGGCCGTAGGGTATTCATTCAAAAATCAAATTGTAGGATTTTTAGTCGAGTTTTATTGTGTTTTACCAAAAATGTCATACGCCGGCGTATGACATGTATATGTTTCTTTTATCGAGATCTACCACCCTTTAAAATACTTGCACTTATTTCTGGGATACCCTGTTTATAACAATACACGTGATGCGTATACGCAAAGTTGCGAACGATGTCAAGAATAGGTACCCATATTGGCGCTGGCTACCAGTAAGCGGCAAACCTGCTTGCACTGTGTTCGCACGCCCAGGCGCGCTTTAAGAAGCATCACCATGCAATTAGTGAGATCAAAAACTGTGATGGATTGCCGAGAAGCACTGTCCTGGCTGCGTCAATACGTTGCTACTCTGTGGTGTGTGCCAGGCCAATGTGGTATGCCAATGTGGTGGGCAACCAGGAAGCAGACAGACTCGTCAAAGAGGTGGCCAGGGGAGAGGCCGTAACAGATGACCCACCATTTGTGACGATCAACACCATAGAGTTATCAATACACTGAAGGAAGCTATAGCAACTACCATCAAGACCAAACAGCAAGAGGGCATTGGCAATACCATAGGGACTGCGCTACAGCTCGAGAACTATGGCCAGTGTTAGATAACAGACACAACAACTACTAGGCACAAAACCTACTGGTCACTGAGGCACACACACAAACCATAGAGCACCTGCTGTGCCACTGTCTGGCACTGGAATACCGACGCGACGCTTTAAAACTTTTAGGGCAAAGTTTTTATGGTTGGATTAGAAGCCAACATCAGCATTATCAGAACTTTGCAAAGAGCTGGGAGTGCTTTAACGCAAAGAAAGAATGAGGAAGGTTTAGTACACTAATAAGAGGGGTATCGCAATAGGCCCAAGGCCTCTGAGTGAGGGATCAAACTTTATCCCAAACTGACAGCTAACGTAACTAACACTTGATAACGGTCAGTGAGATATTTGATCGAAAAGTTGTGAAGTTAAAATAAATAAAGGCAATTGAAGTTCATTTTTTTAGTGTCAATCCGTGTTTTATTTTGAGGATAATTAAATTATTATTATTTTGATTTAACACTTAAACAGATTTACAATCCGAAAATAAGGTTCAAAACTGAACGTTGTGTTATTCTGATAACTCACGCACATTTTTATATTGCTAAATTTAAAATTCTAGCGCTAAAATTAGAGTCTGGACCGCGACCTAGTCTAACCGGATATTGCGACGACCTTAAAGATTAGTGATGTTGTTCGAAGTGGTATCTAAAAGTTTATACACTTCGGTTATTTTACACGATTTCAGCCCAGCGAGTAGGACTGTTTTGGTCAGTTACAAAAACACTCACAAAAACGTAACATAAACTCAGTTATGTGAGCGATTGGCCTAGTTTTACCTGTTCGTTAAATATCTGTCTTCGCTAGATATTTTTTGCAAACTCCACACAGTTTATTTTAAGCAATTAGTTGCGCGAACAGTCCTTTATATATTCTTTTACCGCAGCTTTAGAATTTTCTTTTTTACTGCAATTAACGCCACCACTTTTAACGAAATTATTTCTCGAATATTAATTCTGTGCTATAGTTCTTACAGAGTATAACAAATCAAGGAGTAGCGTCACTTCGGTTCCGAAAATTACAAGCGCATGCGCGAAATAGACAGGATCAACGTCAACATAGGATACGAATCAGCCGGCCGAATTTAGTCAGGTAGCAAAGGCAATAAAACATGATATTGACATTTGAGTGCGAAACGTGTTAATTGTTGTTTGCTGTGTTTTTAATAATTATTATTAATAATGCCAGGAACGTGTTGTGCGTATCGCCCTTGTAAGACCAGGAGATAAGAAATCCATGTTTTCATTTCGCAAAGACTATGATCGTAAGTACATTTAACCATGTATTATAAAGTGTTCTATGAGTCCACTTCAAGTTTCTTACAGTGTATTCGACATAGTTCACGTTTTGAGCAGTGTGTGGGTACGAGCATAGTGGAGGCAGGTTTCTGCTTTCCGGCAACCAGCGCCGTCTCTGGGGACCTATTCTTGACCACGTATCGCTCACATCTCGCATCTCCGAAAAAGCCATATAACAATACTCGTGATGCGTAACTTTGCGTATATGCCGTGTATTGTTATATGGCTTTTTCGGAGATGCGAGCAAGGTTCGGAAGTAGTTAATTGAAATTTACCTGATTATGCCCTAACCTAACTAACCACTTATCAAACGCCGCTCCCGCCGCGCCGGCCCCGCACATAGGGGTATTTGGTCTATAAACCTGGCCCAAAGTGAAATATTTTTATTTTCATTTTTTATCTTAACTGAATACAAATCTATAAATACTAAACGTAAGCGCGTTTATTAGCTTTTTTAAGTCGTAAGTTGACTTCAAATAAATATTATATTTCAATTATAAGTATGAATTATCTTGAGTGTATTCTGAAAATTTCTAAGATTATAAAATAGTGGAATTGTTTGTAGTGCTTTTTTACAAATTGTTCAATAACTGTCATGATGGATACAGAGCCAGCTGGCAAGTCCTGTTTATGCCATATTTTTATTTGAAACGTTTCCTTCTATTCTATTTCTTTATAATGTTTTATATTTAAAAAATTTTTTTTTAATTTTTTTAAGGTGTAAGACTATTCAGCAATATTCCGCATGGAAATTAGTATCCGTTCAGTGCTTAAAGTCTCTAGCTTTGGAATATGTACAAAAATCTTGCCAATATTTGCCACTGCCAAAAAACATTGATTTAAATAGTTCTTAAACGAAATAGTCTTTACCCTATACACCCATCCTCGCTCAATTATCGTCTATAATATACAAATTACTTTCTTGTTCTAGCATCCTCATCCAATTGCTTGGTTTTGCACAGAATGCACCCTCTCCTCTAATAATTTGATCGGTGGAAAAGGTTTCAGAGTAGAGGAAAAAATATTGTGTAGGAGAAAAACAAAATAGGGTTCCGCTATTGGCACCCTCTCCTCTAATAATTAATATTACTAGCAAAAAGCAAAAAAATCATAAAACATAATTTTGGCCAACTTTTGGTTCTTATTGCCCTCTGTGCCGTCGGCACCTGCAAAAACGAAATAAATAAATTTTCGTTCGGGTAAAAGCGAGAACGCCGATGAACGCTGGTTGACGGCTCCCACCTGCTTTCACTGTGAACTAGCCACGATAACACGCTTTTAATTTCAAGGTTATAAGCGCGAGGCGGCGCGGCGGCGCTTTACGATCTACCCTTACGGTGTCCCAGAAATAAGTGCAAGTATTTTAACTTAACTGGTAGTATAGTTCAACCCCAGAAACACGCCTATAGGGTTTTTTCTAAATATTTTTTTGAAAATAAAAAAATTTTTGAAAATATCTTTTAGATTTTTTGCAATTTTTTAGTTTTTATCTCGGTTTTATTTAAAAATAATTTCTGATATATAGCAGCACCAGGTAGTAGATTAAATTTTTAAAAGATCAGTGGTTCTCAAACAAATCTCGAAGTATTTTAAAGAATATGTAAGGACCAAGAACTAGTGACTACAATAAAACGACGGAAAGTAGCATATTTTGGTCATATTTTCAAGAAATAACAAATATAGTTTCTTACAGCTGATCGTTGAGGGATAGATTGAAGGACGACGAGGCATCAGGAGCAATACGTAACCCA